>NC_056731.1:736960412-737100412 GCF_019279795.1 Protopterus annectens | reverse complement strand
CAAACCATGGATGTGTCTGCTAACAATACAACAAGTTTGTGTTTCATCAAAACAAGCTGTTGGGAAACTGCTGTTTCTTTTGTGAATGTTTTCTGTCTAATTCTCTCTTGGTTGTACAATCTGACCTTGTGATTACAGCCTCCTTATATATACATTCCTATACATACATTTTGACATAGCACAGTGTAGAAAACAGTGGTTAACACAACATTACTATTCTGATATCAGATCTTGGTGCATGAAACATTTCAAGTCATACACTACCAGAGTAAACACAACCAGAGTGGGGTTTTTATTTTTATTGACAAGTACTTACACTTTTATTGATATATAACCTATATGTCACTATTACTCTCCTAATGGCATCTTCAGTCACTAAAAAACATACCCATTTTTAAATACTGGAAGGTGACATTCTTGTTGTTCTTCTTTCGGCTTTTCCCGGTTAGGGGTTGCCACAGCGGAACTCTGGTCCGCTAATAATTGGCAGTAGATTTTTTACGGGTGCTGAGGTGCCAGCTCGATGCCCAACCTTCAACAAAGGCACACCCATTCTATGCATGTCTTTTGAACGCCACTCAACCATGGGGAGGACATGCAGACTCCACACAGAAGGTGCTCCAGCTGAGAATCGAATGGGAGAACCTTTTACTGTGAGGCAACAACGTTATCGCTGCACCACCACTGCTTACTAAGTTTTATTTTTTTGCAATACATAATACCAGCTAGATTGTTACTCACCAGCCTCACGATGCAGTCTTAGCAGCCTGCTGGCGTGGGCTTCCAAGTTCACAGCCCTCTCATCTGCAGCTGTACAGGAGATAAGAAAAAACATTTATGCATACCTATCCATCACATACACAGGCTGGACTTTGGAGAGAACTTATTTTAACTAATACTTACACACAGCTGGAGCATTCCCTGCCCAGGTATCTTGGACCCACTGGTCCAAAAGGTCCCTCTTCCGCTTCAAGATGGCAAAGTGGTGCCGGACCTGCTCACCAGTTCGAGGGATGCCATGGTAGTGGTGAGATCTCGGGCAAGATGGTCCCAGGCCTCCGCTTTGTATTGGTAGTCCTAGTACTGGTCCTGCAGCAGTCACCCTTTATGGTCTTTAATAAGAAGTCCGACCATGACCCTGGACTCCTGAATGCCCCAGTGCTGCGCCCGAAAGCTCATACCTTCACCTACACCAGCCATAATGCCTACAGTGGGGAGCTACAATTGGTTATGAGCTGTATTTCCACTTGTGAGGTTTAAACAGGGCTAAATTCCCACCCTTTAACGTGATTGGACAGTTTTGAAACTGCTGCGCTAAGCTAAGCACCAGGCAAACCTGCTTAGCAAAGATAACCATTGCTTAAAGGGGTAGATGCTAAGCCCTGCTTACCAGTGCCCAAATCTGCTTAGGTATGCTAAATCTTGCTTAAACTTTGTTTCACTGACACCTCACATTTGGGGCTGCTACACTACCCTGGTTAACATATACATAATAATGTTCAATACCTATTTATGAAAAATACATTTTAGTTGTGTTTCACATATGAAAATGTATGGGCTGTTGTGGGGCTCGAACCGTGCATGACGGCATGCTAGGCAAATGCTGTAACCAGTACATTATTCCAGTTTGACTGTTTGCATTGTGTATATTTCTATTTAACTTCTTTTGATGTTCAAACTCTGCTATGCATAGCTGTGCGATGGGCAAACCCACACAGCTGCGCTTAAACTTTATTCCACACAGGAAAAAAAAGCATAAAGAATAACTTTTAAATATTGCTGTCAGAAACTTAGAACATTAATAGAATGACAGGCTTTGCATTAGCATATATTTTGCAGGTGGTATGCAGTGTGTCACACTGCCATTTTATCGGATGCACTTCTTTTCTGGTGTATGGTGCACACATATATGGCAGAATGTGTTTTTCTGAGGTAGGCTGTCTGTTATTTTCTCCACAGACACTAATGTGTTCGTGGAGACTTTCATTCATTTGACATTGCCGTTCGGCAATTCTCGAGTGCAGGGGGCATGTGTATTGTGAGAACACTGCTCTCAGACACACCCCCTGTGCTCGTACACACACACCGTGTCAATTTAAGAGTAGAGCAGCACACCTTCATGAATATACAAGGCAAGCTGCTGCTCTACACGGACATGGTCGGTTCTGTGCAAGAATAACATTCTTGCACGGAACCTTCATGAATCCCAGGAATGTGTTTGTTCATTAAGTGTTATTTAAAGTGTGGTGTTAACTGCTTTAACTATTTGCCTGAAGATACTTTGAAAGTTTTACTTGTGATAATAAACCTTAATGTTTCAAATGGTTCAAGAATGCCTTATTACCTCATTGTTTGTACTTGTTCTCAAAACATCACGTGATTTTTTAGAAGCTGTCTAGCACATAGAAAATAACAACATCACAAACAGAAAGGACAAAAGTCTTACATCTCCCTTTTTCAGAAGTAAAAACAAATTCTTGTATGGCAAAATGTTATAATACAGTTCATCAAACACTACAGATTTTGAACTGCATTTTTAATAATGGGTTTATATTTTTCCTTCATTTGTGTCACTCTATTTTTAAATGTGTTTCTGAGTATTATCCCACATTCCTACTCAAAGCAGATCAAATTATGTCTAGTTGGTATTCAAATTTTTAGATTCCAGATTTTAAACTGTATGTACCAGCTTGTAAATGGCCTTTGTACCTATTTTAAATGTCTGCAGGTTGAGAGGTATGGTTGAAGAGGGCAAACGGGGCAGCCATCCTGGGTGCGCAATGTTAAGGGATCCAACAATGGCATTATTTCTGTACCAACATTTCTAAATGCTGGCATAGATACGAGTTTGCTGTGAGGACCAAAGTGCTTGCTTCAGTGCTATGTGTGTGGTGTAAGTTATAGCAAGTGGTTTGTTACAATTTTAAAAGTAAAGCATACTTTTTTTCTGAACTCTTGTTGTAGTCCTGCGCTCACCTTGAATGTGTTCATATTGATGGTGAAATTATGGGCACAACTTGCACTTCTCAAATGATGGGATCAACTGGCATGCAGCTGTGCTCTTCCCTTAATGGTACATGATCACATTTCTTACCCAAGTCCACAAAGACAAAAGTAAACCTCTCCAATATCTGTGTAAGAATTAAGAGTAGAACCATTATTCCATGGTCAGAAAAAAGTGTGCATTGGTTTTCCTGAATCAAATGTTCATTTGTTGGATTTTCTAGCACCCTGACTTATGATTTGCTAGGGAACCTGATGTTGTCTATAACTGGAGCACACTCTTCTATCCCTTGGATAAGAGGAACCTAGGGCATATTAATAATATTAAAACAAGCATAATAATAACTCCTTTGCTAAACTTTCACAAGAATGGAATCTGTATATCTAAAGTTAAAAGGAGGAGATATGAAAGTGAAACATCTGCAAGAAAACAAATAGCAGTTCTGTCCTGACACAACTGAAGGATTTAGTCGGAATGACAACATTACTGTGAAAGTAATTATTTTATTTAGATATATTATAAAACAAAACAAAAAAATATTTGCTGCATTTATTCTAAACTTTTTGTTTTATTGATGTTTCATTATGACTGGTTTAAGTATAATTTATTTCTAACAGATAAACTAAAGTATTTAGATTATTTAAGAGTCAGTTTAAAAGCAGATTCTGGCTTGAAAATGAACATGGTATTTCAAAAGCTTGTCATTATTATTTGGTTTTAAAAACATTTGCATTTTCCTTTTTAGTCCTTGTCCATGAGTCTCCATTTATATTTCATGTTTACCTTAATCCCACATTTTGAAAATGAGGACCATTACCCCATTTTTGGCAGTTCAGACCATACTGCTGTATATCCCTCCTCACAGCATTGAAAAAGCTTGTTTATTTAACACCCCAATAATATCCTTCAGCATTTCTGGCTGGATCTTGTCCAGCCATTAAACTTAGCTACAGTGTAAATGACTAATTACCGAAAGGACAGCCCTCCTCAAGTGCTGGATAATTTATAAGAACCTCTTTGCGACCATCAGGAAGTATTTCATTAAATCTTGCCATACTCTTTCCTTGCAAACAAGCCTTCACTGATGACTTCTGCACCTGGTTTTCTGGCTTGTCAAAACCTATCAGTGAAATTTAGAAAACCCCTGTTAGCATTGAATAGGAGGTGCCTTTCTTTAAAATGAAAGCTTCTGTCACCTTTGGCGTCCACCATCAGGTCCTAGGCTTACTGCCCTGACAAGCAATGACCAATCTTTGACCACAGGTCCTTGATGCTCTCTCAGCTATTAGGATCTTTAATAAAGTATTTTCAGACTCCACATCACCACCCTGCCCTGGTATACAGGAGAAGCACTCTTTGAAGGAGAGGTTCAGGTATATGCCATTTTCCCCACTGTAGTGTGATCCTGGAGTTAGTATATATAGTTAGGATGGTGGGGGGCACAGCCCCCCACATTGGGGTGTGCAGGAGGTGTTGCCCCCCACTTAGTTTGGGTATATATTGCCTTCTGGAAAGAGTTAATCATTGGTATTGTAAGTATGCTGTCTATGGATTAAAATGTATTGTTTTAAAGATTTCGGTGAAATATAATATAAAGCCAAACTAGGGGGGGCTGTGCCCCCCCACCGCCCTAACTATATATACTATCTCCAGGATCACACTACAGTGGAGAAAAGGGCATATACCTTTTACTTGCCTTACAGTACTCTACACAGTGCCAGTACTTTCAGCAAGTATATATATATATATATATATATATATATATATATATACATACATATATATATATATATATATATATATATATATATATATATATATATATATACATATATATATATATATATATATATATATATATGTGTGTGTGTGTGTGTGTGTGTGTAGATATATATATATATATATATATATAAATATAATTTTATAAAACTATATATATTATGTGCATGTATTTTATATATATATATATATATATATATATATATATATATATATATATACACAGAGAGAGAGACAGGCAGAATGAGACAGAGATATCTGAATTTGATCTCATCTGCATCCCAGCTATGACACCATTTTGTATCAATAGCCCTAATGATGATATGGACACTATCACAGGATTGCGTGAGGTGTGTGTGTGTGTGTGTGTGTGTGTGTGTGTGTGTGTGTGTGTGTGTGTGTGTGTGTGTGTGTGTATATATATATATATATATATATATATATATATATATAGAAGTATACTAAATTTAATCTAAACACCCAAACATCACATTGACTTTACAAATGTCGACACTTTACTACGCATATGTTGAGCAGCAGCCTCAGTGCATACAAAATATAACTTCAAAAAATAATTTAAAAACATTATTTTTTGCAGAGGAGCTCCCTACACCACTAAACTCCATCCTACCTATATATATATATATATATATATATATATATATATATATATATATATATATATATATATATATATGTATAACTCCAAAATCCCACAGTGTCAGGCAAAGGGCATATTCCTTAAATATTAGAATTGTACATTCTCACACACCTATCAGCCTCCATTTATTTGATCAAATATTTAGACTAAATATATGCAAATGGCAGTGTTAACTAAATTCAGTCTTCCTATATGTATGTGTGTGTGTGTCTATATACACACACACACACACACACACACATATATATATATATATATATATATATATATATATATAGATATATATATATATACAAAATAGGTTTACAATTAGATTTGTGAGCTGTAGTCGATCGAGAGTGACAATGTCAACTTGCAGTTTTCCAAAAGACAGTTTTGTGAACCTAACTACATCAACTACACTGCATTACATGGGTAGTTTAGTTAAAATATTTGAGTTTGGAATTTTGAGTGGAGATCACGGTTCAGTGAGGAACAGGGAATTAACCCATTTCTTCACTGTAGTGCAGTCTCGGAGTTGGTATATATAATTTTCAGGGGGTGTGGGGTCCCCTGCAAAATAATAAAAGTGATCTACCATTGACTCTAGAGTGTTACGGTACATTATGGTACATAGATGGGTGAATGACATCACCATCTGCTATGTCGAATACATCGAACTATGGGAGTCAGTGTATTCAGTTTCAAGTTTCCTGTTTGTTTGCTGTTGCAATTTTCAAGACATTGCTTCGACATTAAGGCTGATCTATGGATGCAGTTAAAAGGTTTCAGTAGTAAACCACACACATATACATATATATGTGTGTGTGTGTGTGTGTGTGTGTTTGTTATTTAGTTGATAATACACATATATATATATATATATATATATATATATATATGTGTGTGTGTGTGTGTGCTTTGGGCATAACGATGGACGATTTTAAGCGGTAGGTTGCAAGTGATGAAGAACTTGAAATAGAAGAAATAGCTGCTGATTGTGAATTTGCTCCAGAACAGTGCACTGTTGACAATCAAAAAGAAGAGGAAGACAGTGATGATGAGGATGATGTCTCTACTGCTCCAGTACACTTCGACGTTATTCAATCTCTGGATATACTGCGCAGATTCATGGAACAACAAGGATGTGAGTTGTGTTCCACTTTCTACGAAATGAAGAACATTGTAGTTTATCTGAAACCACAAACAGCTGTTCAGACATCAACACCAATTTTTTTCTCTAAACCATTAGGGACTGTATTGACTACCGTAAGTGTTTTATACAGTACATTTTTCTATAAAGTTTCTGAAATATATCACTGTTTATGCACATTTCCTTACCTAGCATAAGAAAACAGAAAAAAAGTACATTGAGAATATACAGAATAAAAATCTATTTCAGATGGAATACATACCATACTAATTTCTAAGCTAGACACATCAGAAAGTACAAAAGCTGAATGTTCAGTAGAATAAAGGTAGAATAAAGTGAATACAGTGAATAAAGTGAATATGTGAACAAGTGGTACTGAAGCCTGTGTCAGGTAGAAAAATGATATTGCAAAGCCAGTTTGCAAAGAGGCTTTTCTCATGCAACTACAATACATACAGTAGCTGTAATTAAACCTGCCAATGATAGACTTCCTGCTCATGTAACAGCTGTAAACAGTAACTTTTCTATAAAGTTTCTGAAATCTATCACTGTACGTGTGTGTGTGTGTGTGTGTGTGTGTGTGTGTGTGTGTGTGTGTGTGTGTGTGTGTGTGTGTGTGTGTGTGTGTGTGTTTTATGTGATTGTACTGGGTATTTGGCATTAATACATAATAACCTCATAGCAACTTCGCTTATAATCATACTCTGTTTAACTGCATTAACTAAACTCAGTCCCGAGGCTATGCATTTTCAACTGTACATATATGGTGTATATTAAATTATCATTCACTGGCATGCAGACCATCAAACTATAAAAATAACTGGTATGCAAGAAATACATCAGACAAAAGAATTCACTTAAAATAGTGTTTTTGCTAGATGGAAGCACCTCACAACATCTCCCACTGCCACAGCAGTGGAGAAAAAGGTCTATTCCATTACCCACTGTCTCCAGCCTTAACAAAACACAACTTGCCATCCTTTATAGTGTAAGTAAATGTAGTATATCCATTCAGTTCCACTACTGCCCAGCAATGTGCTGTACTTTATATCTGAGTTTGCTCCATTACTCCTAATACATTCCAACCTTAGAGACTTCACAGAAATAGTAAACCAGAACAATGTAATTTTTAACCTGATAAACCTGAAGCTCTTAGCTTAGATTTTTGATCAAGGCATTGAAGGCAGACAGTATTTAAAATCCCATGTTTAGTTCATTTCCTTTGTATGTTCTTTCTACTTACATCAGATTTCTCATCTGTTACAAAATGTGTGACATTTCAGGTTGGCTCATGGTCCCTTTGCACTAAAGTAATTTTATGTTGATATAATAGCTATATTCCTTGCAATTAGATAGCACTGTTTGCTGTGGGAATAACCTTGTAAGTGTATTACCTGTTTCTTTGAGTATATCCAGTGCAGCTGATGTCAAGCAGCATGCATTCATTACAAAAATAAAGAAAAGCTACTCCCTATCCCCACAGTTTCATTACATCATAGTATGTGCCTTTTAATGTCAGGCTGCCTTTAAAGACATATTAAAGCTTATGTCTATATATATGAAAACAGCGAACCACCAATTTGGATGAATGATGTAAACACAGCAAAACAACAAAAAGGGACTACATCTTCTGGTGTGTTCAATAAAGCAAAGTGCATTGATGGTGCTGGTGTTTTCTTCTTGTGGTTCCTCTACTTTCTAACCCAGACCTGTCAAAGACTACCCTTGCAATGCTTACTTCAGTTAGTCTTCTGAAAGAATCATAATGGTTTTGTTTATTGCACAAAACTAAGAGTAATTTGTGATGAAATGCCCCTGTTCAGTATTGTTTGTACACTTTCCAAACACCATTAGCATTTCACTGTATGCCACATGAAATGTTAATCATGTAAGGAGCACTGTATCATACTATTGTACATAATTTGCGTAATCAACCATTGTTAAGCTATGTTTATATTTGCAATATAGATAGATAGATAGACAGATAGATAGATAGATAGATAGATAGATAGATAGATAGATAGATAGATAGATAGATAGATAGATAGATAGATCAAAATGAATACCTGACTAATCTTTTTCCCCTAGGTCTCCAGTGAAAATATGTTGTGCCCAGCTGGAAATACTGATTAAAAAATGTTAAAAAACATAAATCTGTATTATGCATGCACCTTTATTGTTTTAAGGCCTTCACCCTTTCCTGCCATTCACCTCAAATATTACATAACACTCTCCTAACTAAATAATCCAAGTTGATATTGTTTCCCTCAGCAGAAAGGTGCATATTCTCACTCTGACTGGATATGACCCATATATCCATATATATTTGTAAAAACACTGCCTCTTTTTCTACTGTTCTGAAATAAGCCAGTTTTCAGAAATGTAATCTGACAAGGCTTATCATGTAGTTTCAGATTATTTATTTATTTATTTATTCCAGTTTGATGACCGGGGAGGTCCACTGGGCTCGGGGAGCCCGTTTTCAGTGGAGGCCTGGGGAGAAAAGCTCCACAATGCATAGTTTAGTTACATGAATTAATTACAAAGAATCTTTGCATTACAAACAACAGGTAGCATTCAGAAAAAGAAAACAAATAATTACAATTTTGTTTAGGCGAGGAACACAGGCATATATCATGGTGGCTACATATTACGGTGTAGTTATTTATACAATCTACATTTGTGAGTGAGGTTAGCTTGGCATGAAGATTAGCCAGGAGTATAAGTAGAGGAGAGCTTGAGTGGTATGGGGTGAAGAGTACAGTTGCATTTCCTGTTTGAATAAAGATAAGAATGAAGTAGAGTTTTAAAGTTTTCAAGGTTGTTACAGGTCCTCAGTGAAGAGGGGAGAGAATTCCATTTTTTAGCTAAGGAGAAGGATAGCAAAAGCTGACCAGCTGGGCGCTTGGGTTTGTGGATGGCAATTTAATGAGTGAAGGGAGGTACAATGATGGGAGGAGGATTTGGCTTTGGTAGCAAATCTGGAGATTTTATTGTAACATACTTCCAGTTTGGAGGAGAGAGAAGAGGATAAATTAGTAATCAGAGGAGCGCAGTACAGTAGAAAAGGAAGAGATAGGTCATGGCAAGAGTTAGTCTAGTGGCAGGAAAGTGGAAGTAGCTGTTTCTGTAAAGTAGGCCAAATTTTATGTGGGTTTTCTTAATGTTTAGCTGGACATGAGTGTTAAATTTCAGGTGTTCATCAATGGTGACACCAAGAAGTTTGGCAGAGGGAACAACCTCTATAATGGAGTTGTTTTGGCTGGTAATTTGAAGTGAGTTGTTGTCAAAAGGGGAAGTTTTTGAAGGAGAGAATAGAAGGATTTTAGATTTGTTGGCATTTAGTGAGAGGTGATTTTGGAGCATCCAGTTTTTGGTGGTTGAGAAGGCTGTGTCAGTAATTGGAGATCGGTTAGGTTAGAGGCACTGCAGATCAAAGTAGAATCATCAGCATATTGCACAATTTTGGTATTGGGTATAGCTTTGTGAAAGTCATTAATAAAGATATTGAATAGCACTGGGCCAAGTATGGATCCTTGGGGTACTCCAGTGGGGGTAGGAAGGATAGTGGAGGTGCCTTGGCCCCATTTTACAGCCTGAGATCTGTCTGAAAGATAGCTGGGGAACCAGGAAAGTGTCTTGTGGGAGAGATTAAGATTAGACAGATGATTTAGGAGATGGGTATGGGAGATGGTATCGAAAGCTTTAGATAAATCCAACAGAACTGTGGATACTATTTTACCAGAGTCATGAGCTAGATTAACAGTATATAAGAAGGAGAGAAGGGCAGTGTTGGTACTGTGTCCTGGGTGGAAGCCGTGTTGGGTAGGAGAGAGTAGCTGGTATTTGGTAAGGAATGGCATGAGCTGAAGGTGGATGCATTTTTCAAGCAGTTTGAAGATTGGGGAGAGGATGGCTATGGGGCAGAAATTTGTGACGTTTCGGTTTTGGCCACCCTTGTGAAGTGGAAGAATATAGGCAGCATGCCATAGTTTGGGTACATAGGATTCAAGTAGGGGTCACACAGGATGCTGATAGGGAAAGCAATTCCATTGGTGGCTATTTTTAAGAAGGAGGATGGAATGTTGTTGGGGGCATTAGAGCATGGTTTTAGTTTTGAGAGTAGTTTCTTTATGAAGTAGGTGGAGACGGGTTTGAGTTCAAAGGTAGGGGGAGGGGGAGAAGAGGGTGAGGAAGATTGAGTGTGGTGGTGTAGAGGGTTATTATTGGTAAAGGTCTTGGTCAGCTCAGCAATAGAAGTGGTGAAGAAGGAATTGAATAGTGAGGCAATTTCAAGGTCAGATTTGCTGCTGTCGGGACAGGGGTTGTTTTTAGTACCTGAGCTAAGGAGGGAATTAATTGAGTTCCAAAAGTGTTTGGGGTTTTTTGGATGATTTACTTGTAGTTTGATGTAGTAAGACTTTTTGTCTCTAATGACTTGTTTTTTGGCAAGGTTTCTTAGTTGTTTATATTTAAGTAAGATTTCAGGTTGTTTATATTGGAGGTATGTTTTCCAGGTTTTATCTCTTCGTAGTATAATCTTTTTGGTGTCTTTGGTAAGTCATGGGGTGGTCTTAGTTTTTACTCTTTTTATTCTTAGTGGAGCTAGGGAGTTGAGGACATTTAAGAATGAATATTGAATTGAAAAATTCAACAGCTGCATCTAATGGAAGAGTTTTTAGGGGGCTCCAGTTAGTTTGCTTAAGGGAGTCAGAAAAAGTAGTAGGATTAAAGTTAGAGAGGTTTTGAGTATGAATGAAGTGGTGGGAGTGTGGGGAAGTGAGGGTAGCTTGATGGGTGAAGGCTGGGAGCTGGTCTCCTAATGGGTCAGGAATGACACCAGATTTTATGACTTTATTAGGATGAGATACTAGGATCTAGTCTAGTATGGAGCCAGGGGGTTGGTTTTGTTAGGCCTAGTAATGGAGTTATTAAGTTAGGTGTAGTTAAATAGATTGATTGACATGGAGGGATTAGGGTTATTGGTTTTGTCCCAATCATATTTACATCTCCCAATATGTAGGTTCCTAGCTTAATATTAAAGGAGGTCCAGGAGAGGATGTCTTCCAGGGTAGTGGTGTTGTTACTTGCAGGAATATAGAGGGAAATGAAGCAGATGCTTTATGGTTATTTATTTTTAGTAGGCCAGTTACAAGTTCAGCATTATTGAAAGAAGGGATGGGATTAGGATATGGAGTAATGGACAACTGTTTGGAGTAGATTCATTCTACACCACCACCTCTCCTACCTAAGCAGTCAGATCTAAGAGATTGAAATCCAGGGGGAAGGAATTCGGAGTCACTTACATGAGGTTTTAACCAGGTTTCTGAGATGGCTACAATGTCAGGTGAGTTGTGATTAAGTCAGGCATGAAAGAGAGTTAATTTATTTTTTAAACTTTGGGCATTGATGGTGAGGAATTTGAGGTATGTACAGGTGGATTTATTGTTGGTGCTAGGGTGGTTTGTTGGAGAGAAGTTCAGTCCTGGCTTAGGGTGAATGTCACTGGCTAAGCAAAGGTAAGTGAGAAAAGGAATAAGTATCTTTGGTTTGTAATTTGATAGTTGTGCCTGGCAGTGAGTAGGTTTAGGTTTGTAGTATTTAATTGGGACTGGGAAAAGCTTTACTTTTAAGTGGAGAATAGGGTGGGAGGGAACTAAAGAGGCAAAAATGTTGTGGAAGTGTGTTGTGAGGGGGAGGTGGGGAGGAAGATGTGGAGGATGTAGATGAAAGTTGGTATAGGAGGTAGCATAGTATAGAGGTAGTAGAAGAAGGATGAGGAAAGATGTGGAAATAAGGATTTTAGGTGGAAGAGAAAGCATGGTAGGTGGAGTCTGTCAGATGTAGTAGAGAGGAAGATAACGGGACTTAGGTTAGGTGGGGGTGTAATAGTGATAGTCAGGTAGGATGGAGGAAGGGACAGAGCAGAAGTGTTCAAGGATTGGCTGGTAGTGAGAGGGAGAGATTTCTAGAGGAGAATAAATGTAGGAGCACTGGGGGTGGGTGGGGTAGGGGAGCAGAGTGAGCCCGCCAGGCGAGCGGTGCGGGATAGAGAAGAAAGGCGAGAGAAACCAGCAGAAAAAGTATCAGCCACTTATTGATTATACTAGGTAGTTTTATAAGACTCGAAAACAAAAAATACAGGAGGGGAGAGGGTATTTAATGGTCTGCGGTAGTCTGCTGATTCACACACATGGAAAGGGCAGGCTAACATATATAAGTAGTAATAGGTAATTAAAACTAGTGTAAGGCTACATACATTCACAGAAATTAGTTTTGGGGAGTCCTTACAGAAGTTCTTTTCTATTTGACCCAGGCTAGCAGGAAAAAAATGTCAGAGGTTTTGCAGGAGAAAGTCCTTAAATTCTAGAGGCTGAGAGGGACCTTCAGGAATGGAGTACTGTAAAATGAGAGAAAAAACATACTAGATTAGGTTATTTAAAAGGTAAAAGTTACAGGTAAAGAGGAAAGAGACAGAGGTAGTAATTGAGCAATAGTCAGTAGAGGATGGATGTTTATGTAAGTATGAAGTAGGTAGTAGAAAGATGTAGGGATAGACCTAGAAGAGTATATATAGAAGGGAGAGTTGGTGTAAGAGGAAGATTGAAGAAAGCAGCAAGGTACAGCTATAGGAGAATGCAAGATTAGGCAAAGTATGTTACAGTTTTCCAAGGCTCAAGTCACTCTACTATCAAATCACACAAGCCCAAGTCAATGCAGTACCCCAGCCCATTTGATGAGTAGGGGGTTAGACATTAGTAGATAACAATTGCACAAGACTATTTCAGGCAGACAATACATTTTAAGATACATATAATATAACCAGAAACAGTGTATAATGTCAATGCACAACTAAACATTTAAAAATATGTGGATTTAATCAAGTAGAGCCATATGCACAGCCTTTAAGTATCAGAATGAGTATCTGTACAATAGCTGGAATGTTTTGCCACTAATGATATGAAGTAATCAGTTTATGGCATGGCACACATGAGTAATAAAATGGGAGAAAGGAAAATAACCCTATTTCAACAGTTTTAAGTCCTAGCTTGTTCATAAGGCATTAATGCAGCCTTTTGGTTCAATAGTTAAACAGTTTTCATATAAGAGAGCTTGTGCTATAAGTCTAGTATCTAAAACAAAAAACACTTTTTCATGAGTGAGAAACTGATCTAAACATAAGGCATTAATATAACCTATAAAATACAGTAGTCACGCTATGTGTATTAATCGACCATGTAATGCAGGCTGACAGTAGGTTATATGAGAGCGTTATTCCAAATCTGCGTGTTTACATAAGAGCATGCACGCTGCGACCCACTGAAGGCTTTATTAATGTGGTCAGCGCTGTTTTGCTTTAGCTGATATGCTTAGGAGCCTTAAGATTAGTATTGTACATGTTGCCAAAGATGCTATCTAGATGAATACATAGATCCATAGACTTACTGAACATGTTTGAAGCCTAAAGAGATTGAAGAGTTTGATCTGCATCCCAAGATGGAACTTGTGGGTGCCCATGTTGGAATCTAGTTCTTTTTTGAACATTTGAATTGATGGGCTGTGTTTAATTTAGAGAGTGAGTATATTCCATAGGCATGAAAATATTTAAGATATAAAGTTGGTGTCTGTTATAATATGTTTGATATTAAATTTTATTGAGGATAAGTGTCCTCTTGTATTCTCATCACCAGGGAGTTATTCTAGGCAGAGTCTCAAATAGTAAGGCGTCTATAATGCTCCATATTAAGGTAACTCCCTTTGTGCTTCATGTGTCTACTGTAGTGTACAAATCATTCTACACTGCAGTTTATAAGTAAGAGCACAGCGTCCTGGTCCAAGGAAGTCATTGCTCCACTGCACTCAGCTGTTATCAGGCCAGAGACTGACCACCTATCGCCCCTCAGCATGCACCTGACAAGGCACTTGAAACAGTTTGAAAGACCACAGAGATTTCTCACAAAAATAATGGAGGGGGTAAACAACAAGTCTTATGCAGACTTTCTCAAAGCTGTATCCCTGTATGAGGTCTCCTACAAACCGCTGCACAGCAATTTATGCCTAGCCTACAGGACATCCTCTGATTCCAAACTGATGAATGTGTTGCACATCCACAAAACAAATGCATCAGAAATAACAATTCTAATGGTCTAAGCCTCATATGTGACATAAACAGCACATGTTAGCAGGATAGGCATGTGTCCCAAAGATTATTCCTTCCCTAGAAAAAGCTTCCGATCCACGTGATGCAAAGCACATCCCTAATCATATTCAAATGTAACTTGAACTAATGGATTGGAAATCATAAATATACCCCTGGTTTTGCTCCTACATCCCTAATGGACAGGGCCAGCCTGTAAATGCTTGATATATACAAGCCTATATCGTAACCGTAAAATTCCTTGGGGTATTGACACGTCAAGAATATGTTGGTAAATTTGGGGTAAGTCTGACTAGGCTTAAAACAGGTCTTGGTCCAATAGCCTAGTAACCAGCTAACAATCTATGACCCTATGTTTTTCAGGCAGGCCTCTCTTCTCAAAAAGTGATAAGATACAGAAAAGAGAGAGAGAGCTTTGCTGTAGACTTTTGTTGTAAGACATGCCCTGGAACCCTTCACTTCTCTTTGTGAGGAATCTTTGTACCATTTCTAATATTACCAGATGGCACATGAGATGGTTACAGAGCAGGGTACAGTATGCTATATTTGGTCTGTTATTAGCTGCATGTATAAAGAGGAACAAGTAATTCCTTGGCACAGCTCTCTACCACACAGAGGATCAGGCTGCTATCACTACATGCTTTGCAGACAGTACCACTTATATGGTTATCAAGTATAAAGTCAGCATCTACAAGGACTTCAAAGTCTTTTCTCTTTTGTCATTTATCTGCTGTCCATCAATAATACAAAAAGCTGGGGAGAGGGTTGCCAAATGCAGAAACATTGCATTTTTTTACAGTAAAGGTGACATCATTTCTGTCAAACCATACATGTAGAAAGTCAAATACTGTTTGAAAGTAGGTAGTGTCCAGAGAATTAAGGGAAATGCTTCCAAGTTTGCATTCATCTGTATATTTGGTGAGCCAAACACTGAAAGCAATTAAGAAAAAAAGATGGCTTTTCTGGAAAGGCTCACCCAGACTCTGGCACAGTTTGCTGTGAGGGAAAGGTTAGTTTGCTTTTCATTTATTGTATTTTGTATTACTTTATTGCCTTTTTCTATTTTGTATACTGTGATTTGTTTTCTTCACACTGTGTTTTACCTGTATTCTGCTTTAACTGCATATTAAAACTTGAAAAGAGATGCCAGCTCTGTCTCTTGTGAGTCAGACAGAAATTTTCCCGCTCTCCCACCCTGTTACTGTTGTGTTTTTAAACACCACCGCCTTTCTAGTTGTCTGCCCCTTATGTTAATTTGACCATATATCTTGTTTCCTCTCTGTTTTTACTGGCTGGTGTGAGTAAGCACAAAATTATCATTTTGTGAAATCACTCTCCTTCGACTACTTAAATGTATTGGCCATCCTACTGTATTCCATAGTACCAGAATACAATAGTACCCACCCCTTTTCAATCTATCTTGCTCTTTTAAAAATAGTGGCCCTCCACTAAAACTTAACTTTTTAGACAAGTTACCCACTTTCATATCTAACTGCTTAGTGCACACTGCAGTGTTTAGGATAAAGCATTTTTTTCATCTTACCTTTAACCATCTATTGCAAGACCATCAGTTGTTGGAGAGCCCACATTCTGCCTCTCAGTAGTCATCTTGGGATTAGTGCTTCTGTTTTCTCCTGAAGAGAGAAGGAGTACAGTGACATTATTTCCTGGAGACTGCTGATCACCAGAAAGCCTAATAACTGCTTTATAGGTAACAGCTTGGAATCTGTGTTTATATTCTGATCCTGGTGAGAGCAGGAGCCGAGTGCATTGATTCCTGACTCTTTCTGTTTGGAGAGTGAGTTTCTCTTAGGGTTGTCACCCCTCCGTTTTGTTTCGGACTATCCAGAAATCAAACTGATTCTCCGGTGGTCCAGAAAACACTGTACAAACTCTGGTAGTCTGTTTCAAAAAGGAAACAGACTATCGGAATTTGTAAATCGGCTGATTTACTATGCTTTTTTTACAGAAAAGCATAGTAAATCAGCTGAAAGCAGGCAGCAGGAATGAAAAAAGAGGGTGTCCCCTGCCGAGTGATGTCATTATGATGTCACAAAATGGGTGGGATATAGGCGGGAGAGGGGGTGGACGGGGTTATTAATGACACAAGGGGTGTGGTTTTACTCCAGTTTTAACCGCAAAGGAAGGTGGCAACCTTAGTGTCTGTGCTTAACGTACCTGATTGGTCTGGCTGCTATTTAAGGCATCTACCAGAAAAAGGCTACAAGCCTGCAGACCCTTGCATCATCTGGGACAAAACTGTGGGTCACCAAACAGGCTGTGGCCTGCTTCTCTTCTTGGGATTGGTGCTAACATTTTGTTTCTGGTGAGAGAAGAAGCAAAGGAGTATTGTATTTCAACAGAGGGAAGCTGTGGTGAGACCAGCGTTAGTAGTAGCCAGGCAGTAGCCATTCATGTGACTCCCCTCTTTTCATCATTCTTGACAAGCTAATTCTTTGTTTTCAGAAAGTACTGCCTGATTTCTTTCTAACTTCAGAATAGATGCCTAAATACTTCATCCTTAAATTTTCAGGGTCTATGTATTAGTTTCACCTCAAGTGTTTGGCAGTGCTCTGTACAGACTCAGGCACCTTGAGAGACATGTTTCCTGTAAAAGCACAATTGAAATGTCTCCAATATCTAGTTGCACACAGGAAAACTAGTTTGCACTGACAAGCACTGTCCACATAGTTGCAAACCGGATACTCCTGACAGTGATTGATATTCTTACTCCAGCAGTCTAATCAATAAAAAGTGTCTGTTGCCATGGATATGAACTTTCCTACTGTCTCTGTTAGTGGCTTGGTGGATATTGGGAATCCTGCGGCAATGCAGAAATTGCCTCATGTTTACTGAAAACAAGTTAATTCTTAAACACACTGATATGATATGTGAGAGATGTATTTACACAACGTCACTGGAGGTAAAGCTCTCACATAAAAGTACTCCTAATGTCAACAAGATTGTCAGTAGTACACATGCTGCATCCATGATGCACAATTCAAAACAGACATATAGACCCACATATACTTAGGCACTTACATGCAACCGTCCAAAACCACAAAGACCTCAAAGACAAAGTACACATAAGAAATACCCTCAGCAGCCCCAAACGCACTCTTTCAAAACAACACCCACATCATGACATAGAGCTACATCTCATGGAGCCTCTACTTTAAGCCCATAAGGCAAGTCACCACACAATCCAATATTCTTGTCATTGGAGACTCAGTTGTGAGACACGCTGATGTCCCTCTCACCAGGCTGAGTAAGGAGAAAGTTATGGTCAGTTGCTTATCAGGGGCTAGGATCCACCACATTATGCATGCACTCAGGTCATTGGATCACAATTACCAATATGACTCAGTCATAGTCCATGTAGGAGTAAATGACCTGAGACGTACCTCCCTAGACTATATGAAGAGAGACATCATAGAGCTTTCAGAATATGTGTCTCAGGCTGGTATGAGCCTAGCATTGAGCAGCATTTTTCTTTCTCCAAGGATGATGCCACAATACAAACAAAAGATGGTTGACTTTAATAATTGGCTTAGTTTTTGGCATCATTCTAAGGGGGTGCAGTATTTGTCAGCATGGAAGAAGCTGGTCAACAGACCATGCTGCTTTGCCAGGGATGGTCTGCACCTCTTCCCCCTGTCTTTCAAATATTAGCTAAAACACTGTCTTCCCCCATAGTGCCTTTTTTAGGCATTGCCAAACTGCAAGTACTTCCAACATAGCAAACCAAAACCAAGAAAATCTAGAGGTATTACTGCTCAATGCTAGGAGCATAAACAAAAGCTCCACTCCCTGGAAGCTCTGTTTACCCTAAAGAATGCTGATGTCTGTATGGTCTCAGAGACATGGATTAAAGCCATGGACAGCACGCCAACAGTGCAGGGTTATAATGCCTTCCACACATTTAGACCAGCTACTGCACAGGCAGGGACTAAAGGTGGAGGTGTCTCTATTTACATCAAAAATAAATATACTTCAAGGCTGATCAAATAGGACAATGCACTTGAGTTGATCCATGTTCAAATCACCATAGGTAAAATCCAATACCACTTTCTTGCAAGCTATAGATCCCCCTCTATGATGCAGGAAACCCATACCATGTATTTAAACTTATTAGAAACACTAACTATCCAACCCAATACCATATTCACGAGTGACTTTAATTACCTCACTATTAACTGGGAATCCTATATGATATCAAACATATGTGCACAGAGATTCCTGGATTTTGTAAAGACAAACTCCCTGGACCAGACAGTCAATACACCAACCAGGGGTGCAACCATACTGGATCTGGTCTTCACTAATATGGGAGACTGCTGCACATCACCTACTGTAATGCCTTCCCTGGTAAAGTCAGACCACAAAATGGTCTCCTTTGAAGTAAAAACAAAACCTGGACCCCCAACTAAAGCGGGAATATTCAGGAACTATTCTATGGCTAACCTCCTGCTATTAAGTGAGAACCTGGTAAAATTTCAAGCCCCTATAAACCCTGAGAACACTTCTGCCTATGCAGAATTGTTCACAGAAACCCTGCACAAGCATGTTAATAGCTGCATAGAGGCAGCTATACCTATCAGGAAGAAGTACAGAGCTAACTCAAAAAAAGCCACCTTGATGGAATCACAAAATCAATCGGATGTATAACAAGAGGAAGAAATTCATGGCAGAAATTAGGAGGTGCAGCACCCAGCAGCATAAAAGCTCTCTCATTAAACTAAACAAGCAGCTCAGAGTACAAATAAAGTCTACCAAAGCCAAATTTGAGGTAAGTTTGGCCTCCCAGGCTAAGGACAACCACAAAGCATTCTTTATCTACTGTATGTCCGCAACTTCAAAGGCAATATACAATTGTGTGCAGAACTCATTGTAAATGGAGCCACCTATACTGAGCCAGAAGACATAGCAAACCTCCTGGCTGATAAATTCAGCTCCAGCTTTACTCCTCTCTCCCCCTCAACCTTCCCTCAGGAAATATCATCAAATATAACTCCCCTACTATCACTAGGGAACAGGTCCTTAATGCTCTCTCCAAGACCAAGAACACTGCATCAGTGGGCCCAGACAATATCCCAGGATGCCTTCTAAATAGCATAAAACATGACCTATCAGGGCTTCTTGAATAACTATTTAACTGTAGCATCCAAACAGGCTCCGTGCTTCATGAATGGAGAAAGGCAATAGTCATCCCTCTGCACAAAGGTAAGCCATCTACAGACCCTGGAAACTACAGACCCTTAAGTCTCACTAGTCTTATATGTATAGCCATGGAAGGAATTATATTGTAGATGATCAATAGAGCTATAGTAAACCTCCAGACACTGGAGCCCACCCAGTTTGGTTTCATCAAAGACAGATCATGCCTACACACCCTGGTGGACCTCTTTGAGAAGGTCACCAAAGCAATGTATGAGGGCAAAATCATTCACACTGCCTACCTTGACCTGCCCAAGGCATTTGACACAATACCCCACTTGGGCATTGTTGACAAACTCAGCAGGTTAGGTACAAACCCGTACGTCAGCCGGTGGATAGCCAACTGGCTCACAGACAGGACCCAGGAAGTTAGAATTGGGGAGTCCACCTCTACAAACAGGCTAGTCACAAGTGGAGTCCCTCAGGGATCAGTCCTTGGACCACTGCCTACCTTGACCTGCCCAAGGCATTTGGCACAATACCCCACTCGGGCATTGTTGACAAACTCAGCAGGTTAGGTACAAACCCATATGTCAGCCGGTGGATAGCTAACTGGCTCACAGACAGGACCCAAGAAGTTAGAATTGGGGAGTCCACCTCTACAAACAGGCCGGTCACAAGTGTAGTCCCTCAGGGATCAGTCCTTGGACCACTCCTTTTTGCCATTTACTTCTTGGAAGTCAAGGCCAATGTCATTTGTCTCTGGCTGACTAAATTTGCAGATGATTGCAAATTAGGAGTTGTCATTGAATCACACACTGACACAAATGTTCTCCAGGAGGGGCTGACACAGACAAACAGCTGGTGTCAGAGTCATGGACTAAAAGTAAATGCCAAGAAATGCATAATAGTATCCTTTGGGAAGCCATCCATCCCTGGTAACTATCATATTGACAATACACCCCTTAGAATTGACCCAGTAGTCAGGGACTTAGGGACACACATAGATAGTAATCTAGCCTTTGATCATCACGTGTCTACAGTGGTGAGGAAATCATTCTGTGTTGCACAACTTATAAACAAAGGTATGGCATCTAAGTCCAAGGAAGTCATTGTTCCACGGTATTTGGCATTCATCAGACCTATCATTGAGCACAAGGCCCAGACAGACATATACAATAACGGGAATGTCCACAGAGGTTCCTCACTAAAAGAATACAGGGCATAAGTAATATGTCCTATGTAGATCGCCCCAAGGCCCTATCTCTATATTCTGTCTCCTACAGGCTTTTGAGGGGAGATCTATGCCTGGCATACAGGGCATTGTCAGACCCTACTCTGATAGACCTCCTACATATCCACAAAACAAACAGTACCAGAATTACCCATTCTAAAGACTTAAATCTTGCCGGTGATATAAATAGGACGTGCTGGAGAGATAGGTATGTATCCCAGAGACTACCCTGTCTATGAAACAAGGTCCCCATCCATGTGAAGCAGAGTTCCTCCTTAATCTAATTCAAGTGCAACTTGGACAACTGGATGGGAAACCGGAAATTCATTTCTGGTTTGGCACCTATGTCTCTGATGCAGACAGGTAACCTGTAAATGGTTCATCTCCCAGGGCTATGCTTACACTTATCAAGGGTATCAGAACTCGTCAGAGATTTGGGATGCATGGCTAGGCTTAAAAAAGGACCCTGTGGTCATTAGCCTAGTAAACACCTATGAACCTAAGAACCTATGCCAAAAATGGCAGCTAAGACAGAGCTATGAGGAACTCTACTGGTGATATGGAATGGAGAAGATAGTAGTCCTCCTATTCTTGTCTGTCATCTTTGACCATGTAGCTAACTGTGGAACCAAATTACTACAGATGTTCTTTACCTTAACATCTTAATATGGCAGTTATCCCACAGGAATAAATCTATTAGTTATTAATGAGCTGTGTCCTGTAGGCCAAGGCACAGGGTTTGATTCCTTCCACCTCTGTGTACCTACTGTGGGTATCTGAGCGTGTGACTTAATGCTACAGTGCTCCTAGGTCACCCCTGCCAAGGGTCACTTGTATCTGGTGGGTTTATGCATTCAATAAATGAATAAAATAAAATAAAATAAAAATTTCATCACAGAGTATAATGTTGAATGCTTTAACCATAATGTGGAATGGTGCATGGACAGACAAACCCTCATCCAAATAATGCACCAATGTGTTTATTACCTAACAAATGTAAGAGCTTCAATGAATCTGAAAGGTAAATATGTATTTTCTTGTTACTAAAACAATAAAACTTCAGCAATTTTTTTTGTTACAATGTATTATTTTTAAAACGTTTTTCAAGTTCATGCACTGTATAATTTTAATCTCATAGAGTTCAGTAATTTTAACTGCAGCACAGCATTCTGATGTGCTCATTTGGTACATATAACACTTTAATTTTTAATACTTAATTGTGAACATCAGCACAGAGAAATATACAAAAAGGCAAGGTAAATAATGTTAACATATTAGAATTTATACTAAAGAAACAAAAACCTTCTTAAGTCTCTGAACATGAGATAAACTTTAATTAACAATTGTGAGAATAAAGCAGCTCTTGAAGTATACATTTCTAGTGGGAAATTTGGGTTTTATTGAAGAAAATATCTGTGTAATATGCAATGCATAGATAGAAATATAGATATCTGTGTATGGAAATATATATAGATATATATATATATATATATATATATATATATATATATATATATATATATATATATATATATACGCAACTTACTAGTGAGTCAAAGACAAGGACTGATTTTTGCACAGTATGCAGTGCATGTAAAACAGAAAGTAATGTATACAAAGAGTTCCTATTATATAATCAGAGATACAATCCTTCGAATGCGTCTTGATCGAACTTGAAAGTACAAAACAGCAAAATAGTGAAACAGCATATAAGCGATTTCTTTCCCTGGGAAAGAAATAGCTTGGCCACCTCCGTTACTTTGCCATTTTTGTCACTGTAGTGCGATCTCGGAGTTGGTATATTTAAGCAGGTCTAGGACATTTCACTGAATGCACATTTCACTGAAAGTCAAATTAGTGTGCACTTTTCACTGAAAGCTCAATTCACTGAAAACTCAATACACTGAAACATATTTCACTGAAGGTTATATATGGCCTTTTCCCCACTGTAGTGCGACCCTGGAGTTAGTATATATAGTAAGGGGGGTGGGAGACGTAGCCCCCCCACACATATTTTAAATATTTTGATTTATATACATGGATACTTGCAATTCCAATATATTACTCTTTTCTGAACATAATATATACTTAAAATATGGAGGGGCTATGCCCCCCACTCACAAATTATATACTAACTCCAGGGTCCCACTACAGTGGAGAAATGGCCATATGTAACTTTCAGTGAAATGTGTTTCAGTGAATTGAGTTTTCAGGGAATTGTGCTTTCAGTGATTTGTGTTCAGTCATTTGGGTTTCACTGAAATGTGCATTCAGTGAAATGTCCTAGACCCATTTAAGTAGGGGAGTGGGGGGGTGAAGCCCCCCACTTTATGTAATGTTTTGAAGTTTTTATTTGTATTATTTTTTTTGTGTGTGTGTGTGTGTGTGTGTTTGGAATTGTAAGCTTTCTCTTACATGGGGTTGATAAATCAGCGTTCGCTTTTTAAGCATTCGCTGATTTAATATATACCCATATGCAAACATGTCACCAATTTCAGGAGCAGCAACTCATAAACAATGCAGATCTGGATTTCTTTATAAAAGTGTACAAGTATAAATTGTCAATGTATATGTAAAAATAGCACCTTGCAGAGCAGGAATGCTAGGGATTATAACAGGAATGGTCAAACTAAATAAAATTCATACAGTGCGATCAATTTAAGATCCTATGCAGACAGACAGATGAGCACCACAGTAATGTCTGGTGGGCTGACTGACCAGCTGGTTGTGGATTGGTACTGATTTGCCCATGGTCTATGTCATAATGTACACCAATGTTTGCCCAGTTATGCTGTTCTATGCTGCTAATAAAGGCAGCAGACACAGACATTGGAAGCTATGATGCAGCATTAATAACTCACAAAATGGCAGCAAAGTAAAAGGCAGCTAACATCATACTAGCTTCTTGCAAGCAAAACAGACCATACCACTCTCACAAAGCATCTTGGGTATTTACAGCCATAAAAGCCTGTGAGCTATAATGCATATTCATATATATATATATATATATATATATATATATATATATATATATATATATATATATATATATATATATATATATATCTATATATGGATCTAGGACATTTCACCGAATGCACATTTCACCGGAAGTTAAATTAGTGTGCACTTTTCACCGAAAGCTCAATCCACCGAAAACACAATTCACCAAAACACTTATCACCGAAAATGGTATATGGCCTTGTAGTGCGACCTTGGAGTTGGTATATATAGTGGGGGGTGTGGGGGGCACCACCACCCACAACGAGGCTTGTGGGGGGGGTGTAGGCCCCCACATATTTTAAATGTGTTACACTATATATATGCACACTTGCAATTGCAATCTATTACTCTTATCCAAACATGATATATACTTGAAATATGTGGGGGTCTCTGCCCCCCACACCCCCCTACTATATATACCAACTCCAGGCTCGCACTACAGTGGGGAGAAGGCCATATACCATTTTCAGTGAAATGAGTTTCGGTATATTGTGTTTTCGGTGAATTGTGCTTTTGGTGATTTGTGTTCAGTGATATGAGTTTCGGTGAAATGTGCATTCGGTGAAATGTCCTAGATCCATATATATATATATATATATATATATATATATATATATATATATATATATATATATATATATATATACACACACACACACACACATGGATTGAAAGTTGTACACGCTATTGTCATCATCATATCTTCCTTCCAAGGAGACAAAGATGGAGACACTCTAAAAACTGCTATAATGATGGCCTAATACTTGATGTGCATATTTAAAATGTTTGAATGCAAGGCAGACTCTCAGAAATTAATTTCAAAACTCTTTTCACATTTCACTGGGCATTTATGTTAATTTATGAACTAGATTTTATATTCAGGGAAAATAATTCAGTCACTTATCTGCCCCTGGATACAGTTACAGTCATGATAACACTCAAGCAGGGGGGACTATATGGCCATGCTTTTCATGTTCACCTGACAACACTGTATAGAGAAGATAGGGTTGGTCAAATGGTTAAAGATTTTTAAGTCATGTCTCTCAATGAACTAGTTTGGGTGGCATTTGGAATAGTCTCATTCAGGTTTATGACATTTGAAGTTCATTGTTTTGTGACATATTTTCAAGTCAGAACTACCACCTTTATGTCAAATAACTAGATGAGGTAAGTCTTCAGTGGAATTTGAATATTTCAGTTGCCTGAGTACCTCATTATCCTTGGATCAGCTATACAAATACCTCGGTATGGCTGTCCGATATGTGTCTCTCTTGCTGAGATTCTTCAGGAATACCTTTGACTATGGTAATATCATCTCTTTGCACCATGGAAGATTCTTGTTTTTTATATATAGATATATATATATATATAAATATATAAATATATATATATATATATATATATATATATATATATATATATATATATATATATAAGCTAGAGACCTGCTACAGCAAAATTGCCAAATTCGCCACAGGGGCATCCTACCATAGTCAACACTGTCTCTCACTTGCTGAACCGGGCTGGCTTGAACTCCCTCACCTCCTTCAGTAGTATCAACTCTCACTCGCCCACAAATGTCCCATCCCTCCAGAATCTACTCCAACCCTATCGCACCACCAGACCACTAAGATCCAGCAACAAAAATCACTTGCAGATCACTAAAGCCAATAACTCTGCTGGTGAAGCACTATTCTCTTGCACCATAGCCAAATTATGGAACTCCCTCCCACCCACAATTACCTCCGTACCATCATGCACCCACTTCAAAAGTTTACTAAAAGTGCACCTAAAAACACGCTGGCTATGCCCTTGCAACTCCCACTCTAATATCATCCACCCCATCCAACCACTACCTTTCTTTCCACTCCACTAACTACCTTGATTATAGCAAGCTCAGATGCTCATAAGTCTAGTACTTATTATACAACAGGAACTTCTCATTGTATCATTTGTTAATGTCTGTTATGTACGTCACAGATAAAGATTCTAGTTGTCTACTGATGTACTATGTTCTTCATCTGTAAATATGTTGTAAGTAATTGCTATGTTAAATTGTTAATCGCTATGTAATCCAATGTAACTACTGTCTGTTTATTTTAACTGTGGAGCTTTTCTCCCCAGTCCTCCGCTGAAAATGGACCTACGTCCAGTTGGACACTCCCGGTCAACAAATTTAAAAAAATAAATAAATAAATTATATATATATATATATATATATATATATATATATATATATATATATATATCTATATGGGTTCCCTTCAGAATCTCAAACCTCTGAAATCTTTTTTTTTCACTAAATATTTTTTTTTATTATTTCAAATAAGATGTCTTAAACATTACATGAAATAAAGATAAATAACATATTTACAATTCTAAAACATTACTAACTTCAAACCATTATATAACTATTTACATTGGTGTCTATGCAAATAACATTGAAATTCTATATTATATAAAGTTAGAAACATAAGATGATATATCTTCTTCGATATTTTCAAGTATTTCCAGTACTTTCATCCAAGAGTAATAGTAAGAAGTAGATCTTTTAGTTCTGTTCTTCACTGTTAATATTTCCATGTGAGCAACTGTTGTTGTTAAAGTCTCAAATTCCTTGAACCCTCATTTTTCCAGTGTATAGTTATGATTTTACGTGAAATTGCCAATAGTGACCATAGGATTTTAGTGTCTTTTTTGGTACACAGTTTGGAATAGGAGAGTTGAATAAAATTAAAGACTTTGTTAATTGAAAATTATCATTATAAACAGTCTGAAAAAATAATTAATGGATTTCCAGTACATATTGAGACATATACATTCATAAAAAACATGCTGCCAATCTGCTTTTATCTTGGTATGGCATCTCCAACATTGATCTTCAATAGAATACATTTTGGCTAACCTATGTGGTGTATAGAAACTTCTGTGTAGATATTTCCAAGTGAATAATTGCCAGTATTTTGATAATGTAGAAAATTTGGAAGATTTTAGAATATTACTTTTTTCTTCTTCAACTGGAGGATGATTGTTTATTAAAGTATAATAATCCCAGTATGATTTTTCATGATAGTTTTTTTTTTTTAACAATTTTATAGATATTAGACAAATAACCTGTACCCTGATAAGGCTGTTTTGTGATAAGAATAAGGTATTCAATGAGTTTTGGAGCTTCATGTCTAACTGAAGGTTGCATTTGTTCTATTTTATTTATAAGAAAATGCCTTAGATTTTGTAAAAACAGCCAATTGTCTTTATTTATATTATAATTATAAATTATGTGTTCCTTTGTTAGAATTTTCCCTTTCTCTATAAGTTGATGCCAAAAGAGTAATGTTTCTTCTTTAAGTATATTTATTTTAGATATTTGGAATGTATCTAGAATATTTGGTGTAAAAGCTATAGGGAAAATAAGAAAAATCCAAGAATTAATATTTGGTATTTTGTTTATATATGTTCTGAACACTGAAAGTGTAGAACTTACATAGTTTGATGGCAATTTATTAATATTATTCCTTTTCCCTAAAAATAATCTTTTAACATCCATATAAGGGGTGATGGTATTACTGTTAAGTTGTCTTGTATGTGATTATAATTGATTTCTATGTAAATCTGCTCATGGGCTTGTTTCCATATAGGTGTGTATGAATTATTTAACCATAGTGTTATGTTTTTAATAACAGATGAGGTAATATATAAATCAATATTAATTAATTCCACCATCTTCCCAATCTGGCAAATGTTTATTTAAGGCTATACGGGGTTTATTTGGAAACCACAGAAAATTTAAAATTAGTTTATTGTATCTTTGAATAATATATTTGGGAGGTGGCAATGAAAAATTTTGTATTAAGTATAATATTTTGGGAAATATGATTATTTTAATAAGATATAATCTGTCTGCTGTTGAAAAGATATATTTATTCCAGTAACCAATTGTTTGTTCTATTTTGTCTAGTATTTTATTATAGTTAAATATTAGAGAATCTGTTAATTCATTGAGTAGATTTATTCCCAGATATAATAATTTACTTTCTGTTACTATATATTTGGAAAATCTTTTGTTTATATTATTTTTTACAATTACAGGGCATAATTTTAGTTTTGTTTTCATTAAATTTTAAGCCTGAAATATTTTGAAATTTATTCATGGAGTTAAATAGAGCATTCAAAGACTCATTTGCATCTGAGAGAGTTAATAGTATGTCATCAGCAAAGAGTTGGATTTTAAGGTTTAACATTTTATTAATGCAAATGCCCTTTATGTTATTGTTTGATCTGATTTGATTTGCAAAGGGTTCTATGAGTAATGCAAATAACAATGGTGATAAAGGGCAACCTTGTTTAGTTCCCTTTTTTATTGTTATAGGGCCTGATCTATACGATCCCAGTTTAACATATGCAGTAGAGTTTTCATATAGTATTTGGATAAGATTATTAAAATTAGAAGGAAAGTTATATTCTTTTAAAACTAGTGAAAGAAAGTTCCAGTTAACCGAATCAAAAGCTTTATTAATATCTAATGAGATTACATTTAAATTTAGGACTTTATGTTTGCTATAATCTATTAATGTTAGTATTCTTTTAATATTATCTGAAGTATTTCTTCCTTTAATAAAACCTGTTTGATCTTTGTGAATTAAGAAAGGAAGAAAGTGTTTGATCCTATTCATGATATAGCCATAAACATCTTGTAGTCTATATTGAGTAATGATATTGGCCTATATGAGGAACACTGTTTCTCATCTTTATCTGGTTTGATAATTGGGGATATCAATGAATATTTCCAAGAGGGTGGTATATTCAAATCTTTATTGGCTATATCATATACTTTTAATAATAAAGATATGGCTTGATTGGGTATTAATTTATACATTTCTGGTAGCATATTGTCTGGGCCAGGTGCTTTATTTGTCTTGAGCTTTTTAATTTGTGATTTTAATTCTGTCATATTGATTGGTTTGTTTATAATGTCTATTTGTTCTTGTGTTAATTTAATATGAATATTGTTTTCTAAGTATTTTTATATCCTTAGTAGGTGTATCTTGAGTATTTATGGAATTATCAATGTTAAATTGGAGTCTGAATGCTTCTAAAATATCATTTAGTTCTGTAACTCTTTTGTTAGTATTGGGAATAAATATTTCTTTTATTTGCTTAGATTTAATTATTTATTGTTCTATTAGTTAAGTATCTCAGGTGTGCTGAATTAGTAGAGTATGAGTTTATTTTGATCTTTTCTAAGTTAATCATAATCTTATGGTGTAGCAATTCTGTATACTTCTTAT
Organism: Protopterus annectens; assembly: GCF_019279795.1. Taxonomy (NCBI): domain Eukaryota; kingdom Metazoa; phylum Chordata; order Ceratodontiformes; family Protopteridae; genus Protopterus; species Protopterus annectens. Next base: position 737,070,996 of record NC_056731.1, on the reverse strand, counting down.
TGATTTGTGTAAGTTCTTGAACTTGAGTAGCATTACCCTTGTATTTCCAGTTTCAATTTATCTGCTTTGTTTTGTAAGTCTAGCATATCTTTATTCCATAACTTCCTTTTATTTATGTACCAGGATAATATCTTCCCATATGTAACTGCTTTTAATGAATCCCAGACATATATTTCTGAAATATCTTCTGTGTAATTTATTTCTAGAAAGTTTTTGATTGTTTCTTCATAAAATTCTTTGAAATCTCTCAATTTTGTGATATAGGAAGGTATCCTAGTAATGGGATTTGAATAAAATGGTGTAAGCTCTATCTCAAAGACTATGGCATTATGATCAGATAAAGGACAATTTATGATTTTGACTTTGTCAATTTTTGTTATTAGGTCATTGGCAACATATATTCTATCAATTCTAGAGTTAGTTTTATATCTATGAGAATAAAATGTGAAGATTAGTGAGTCTGGTTCTGCAAATTCATTTATATCTTTTAAATACAATGTATCTATAAATTTTGATAGTGCTTTAGAGATGGGTTGTTTTCTTCTTTTGGATTTAGAATCTGTATCTTTTCATTCATTATACAGTTGAAGTCTCCTGCCAATATCAGGCTACCCTTAGTTAAATGAATTATCTCTTCAAAATGCTGTTTAACTGTTTTAATCCTAGTCCTGGGATCCAATATAGATTTACTAACGTATAGATTCTCTTATTTAACTCTATTGAAACTAGACAAAACATACCTGATGTATCTTGATGAGTAGTAATTATTTTAGGTGTTATAGTTGAGTTAGTATAGCTACTCCTCTTTTTGTTTTGTATTGAGAGTTTATTAGTACTGTGTAATTATTAATATTTAAGTTGTTTATATCTCTATCTAATAAGTGTGTCTCTTGTAAAAAGACTATTTGTGGTTTATGTAAGTTTATGTACTTGAATAGGCTTCTCCTTTTATTACTATTATTTAGACCATTAACATTTATGGATAAACATTTCATTTCCTAGTTTTGAGTTTGTTTTATGTGTGAGTTTATGTAAATATTGTTTATTCTTAGTTACATCTTGGATACAGAATTCAAAAAGTTTTTCTTGTATGATTTCTGTATGTTTCTGAGTGACACCAAAGTGATAGAATAAAAAAAAACAAAGAACTTCCAAACTTGTAATTCTTAACCTTAAAACCATTCCCTATTGCTATGAGGTAATATATTGGTTAGTGAATCTAACCAAACAAACTTTCTACCCTCACAAATAATATTTGGATCAGTTTCTCTTATCCTCTTAGTTTTAAATAAAGATAATTGAATAATATATTAAGATAATCTAATCAGCTAAAATATATACATATATTCTTTACTCATCTTATTGTAATTCAATAATACTTACTTCTAAGCAGGTTTCAAAAGGTACAAATATTTAGATTAAGGTAGTATCATTTCAAAATAATTTAGGGTATTAATAAACATCATGTTAAAATCTATAACTGTATATTTCATACATCTGTTGAAAACTATTTACTGACATTACTGTATAATACAGTACCATTGTTGTGCAATTGTTTTAGACTACTCAAGTCCGAAACCAGTGTTTAAATTAATATTTGCAAAGTCATATTGGAATAAAAACATGAATAGTTCTGAAACCACATCATATTTCATGTTTAACATAAACTGAAATGCGATACAATGTATAAGTATATTAATATTTCTTTAGTAGACATTAAATATGTTCCTCTGATTGCATTTTTCAGCTTTTCAATGACAATTCCCATGGCTGGAGACAACAAGATCACAATTTAGACAGCTCCCTTATCCAAGAGACCACTCATAATGTTGTTACCTGATTGAGTGTCTTGTTGCCAACACTTCCATCAACCCTCAGAGGGACCCTGCACAATGAAAACTGACACAGTACAGAGGTAAAACTGCAGCGCACTTGACCACACCCTCAAAGCAAACATCTATGTATATCACACATCAACTCCCACAGCTTAGACTGACACCCAACCAGTGAGTCTATCTGCTGACAACAAGTGCTGGAGATACAATCCTGACCTACTCAACACCAGTAATTCAATCCTATGACTGAACAAAAGTATACTGGAGAACACATCAAAACAATGGAAGCTGCCAAGATTCAAACCACCATGTATGAAAATATTACAGGCCAAAATTCCCAACCCATTTTGCAGCAAAGAGACAAAACGTATTCAAACCATGGGGTAACACCTTTACCACGTCAAAAAGGTGTCCAAGAAGCTTGTTTTTCCTCCAACATCGGACAGCCACGATGATCCATGCACTGCAAGAGTACCATTTTATCCTGGCAATTGCTTCACGACTGTATATAGAAACATTTAATCCAAGTCATTAACTGGCACCACAACAATATTTCTCAGAAAAGCTGTTTTACAGCCAATGACCAGACAGAACGCATCATTGAGAGGATACATTTATCAAATGTCAAGTGCTCCAGCCATAATACAAGTGTCTCCTCAAATCAATCCCCAACGAATCTACTGCCCACCAAACTTGCAGACCAATACTGGCATCCTTTCATGCAGTCACATTGAAACACAAAAATACAGGTCCGCTGATCAGGAACAACCAGGCTCTCAACTGCCAGACAACACACCCGTCTGCAGAAAGGTCCAAGAATCATAGTTGCATTGTCAAGCATCCTTGTCCACACTAACAGTAACATGATATACCCGCATACACTAGTATTGTGTCATTCTTGATAATGTAAAAAGCCAGGCAATATTATAAGAAGGGTGAAGCCACAGCCAGGCAACATAACAAGAAGAGCACAGCCACAGTCACCATTCAGATGAGCAAACGAACAGCATGAGCCATCTAAGGATGGATAGCCTGTTGAGTACCTGCCACAATGCATGCCCATAATGCATGGCAACCCAGTAACAAATTAGGGTGTGGGCTAAGCCTCCCTTCCACTCAAATCAGATCCAACACAATATGTGTGTAGAACACAGATGCTTCGACAAAGCCCAAAGCCACATGGGATATAAACATTGTATAATTGACACACGGGTCAAATCCACTGTTGTTATGTTACTCATTATAGTTGCCTATACAATCATTGCTTCCACTTTCTCCATCTAGTATACCATACCGCCATCTAAATGTTTGATTTGCCAAATGCACATCCAACCTTCTTGTTGCATCCCACCTGCCCACCCGAGGGCATACCTTGGCAGCAGGACATCAGTAGTATTCTGCAGGAGCACCAGCGTGGGAAATGGCAACCCTCCCCAAAACAAACCTGTCAGTTGCTTGACATTTACTAGTTTCTTTAGAGAATTTGTAAAACAGCAGTGATTTTATTTGCTGATGATTAATTTCTGCTTTGTAAACTCTGCTGTATAAAACATAGTAAGGGATAGCTAAAATGTCTGGAAATCTAAACTGATAGAAAGACAAGCAGATATATGTCCTTATCTATCAAGGTGCTAGAAGACATCAGTAGCCATAAACTGAAAGTGCTTCAAATATAAATATCTGTGTATATTTATATGAACCTTTTATATTATTTATGTTTCCTTAGAAGGAATTTAGGTTTCTCTATCTTTAAATGTGAACCTAGCTTATTTTCTGACTAGACATCAATTAGAAAGAGTCAGGGATGGCGTACACAAGTAAATGCGACAAGCAATAAGTAACTCAAGTTTCTAGTGATGTTTGTGGCTGTTAAATTGTCTCGAGAACCAAGCGGGAAAAGGTATGTGTTTTTCTTTTTCTTTTCCCTCCTCTTATTTGGTGACAAACTCATGTAGTGGCACGCAAGCACTCTAGTTTACGGAGTAGTGTTCACAACTGTCAAACTTTGCATTTTAAACATGCTATGCCTTATTTCTCTACAAAAGAAAAGACAACAGGATATCTAAGCTAGTCACAAGCATCTTTCAACTCCGGATGTCTGGAGCCACAACACACATGACTTATAGCCTCAAAATATCACTTAAAACATATTTTTTCACTGGACTATATCAGTATGTGCATATGGGTCAAAGGCAGAACATCTTTTAAGATTATTTAAAGTAGTCTTATGATACATCCTAACTGAAATACTTCATTTCAAAAGCAACACATTTCTGCCCAGCATTAGCGTTTATCCAAACAGGGACACTTTTAACTTATAAAAAGTAATACTATCAGGGATGTAACTGATAATAAGTTATATATCAGCCGTTACTATACCTGTTAAGCAATATAACCATATACTGATTAAAGTATTATAAGTTAATGAAGATTTAATAAAAAGAAGAGAAAAATAAAAACAACAAAACACAAAGAGAGAACATAAATAAATAAATAAATAAATAAACTATTTGGGAACATTATTATGCATTGATTACTCTGATTAAGAATATGAAAATAATAGATGGATAATAATGAAAAATAGAGTAATGTTTAAATTATGCTTAGTATATTGATGTGATTTGAGATAAATGTATTTACATTTATGCTAATTTTGACATTTAAAATATAATTGAAAACAGTACCTGTTTTGGTGTAACTTGAAGACAGTAAGAACTTTTCTTTTGTTGTTAGTATTATTATTTAGATTTTTACAGAATATAACATATGTAAGATTATTTGTCCTTTAGTTTTTTTTTTTGCTCAACAGTTTTCCAATTATTTACTTCAGCATTTCTTACTTATTGTCCAGTCCATAGATTCTTCATGTGTTAGGATGTTGTTGTTGGTAAGGTATTTTATTGCTGAATCTACTGTTTCAAAGATTTTTATTCCATTTGGTAGAAAAACTTTCAGTCTTGCTGGAAATAAAAGATGGACTTTCAGTTGCTTTTTCTTCAAGGTTTTTATTGGTAGAAATTCTTTTCTTTTGAAACCACCTTTGTAGAATAATCATTGTCAAATCTTATTAATGAATCATTGTATTTGATGGGAGAATTTGCCCAAGCATTTCTTAATATAAGATCTTTATCTTGTGTAGAAAAAGTCTCACAATTATAGATCTCGGCTTGTTCTTACCGGAGAAGAAGCATTTCCAGAAGCTGCTAGTGATCTATGCTCCTTTCTATAACATATGAAAGACTTTCAGGTATTTTTGTTACATCTGGTATCCAGGTGGTAAGAAAGTTTATCATATTGTCCCCTTCAGATTTTCTGGTAGACCATATATTCTAATATTATTTCTTCTTGTTCGGTTTTCCATATCATCAAGCTTTTCTAGTAAATATGTATTCTGTTGAAGTAAGAATTCAGTTTGTTGTTCTTCTATTTGGACTCTAGTGTCAATGTCACTTAATGACTGTTCAATAAGTGATATCTGTCCTTTCTGCTGTGTAAACATTTCTTGAAGCTGTTCCAGTTGTTGTGAGCACTTTTCTTTAAAAGTATCTATTTTATTGTCCATCTTGTCGATTTTTATTGTAAGTTCCTGTATATTTGTAATGAGAGACTGCAGGTCTTTTTTGAGAGAAGAGTCTTGTGCTGTATTCCTTAGATGACTCATGCTGTAAAGCTGATATTGGTGCTGATTTTCCAGTAATTAATTTGACAGGAATTATTCAAGTTCTGACAATAAAATTTTTCTTATAGATGCTCAGAGTTATTAGAAATAAGTTAGTAATAAAAATTTCTTCAAATTAAATATTATTTTGTAAAATTCCTGTCAGGAATTGTATTGAGGTAAGAGAGCTGAAATGAAGTGCAGCTATCAGTTCAGCATCCTAGCCACGCCCCTAAACCTCTGAAATCTTGACATTCATATGATTGAGGTTTCAGAATTTCAAAATTCTGAACAGAGATCTGCATACAGCATGGAACGGGAGATTTCCCTTTTCCTTGCTATAGTGTGATCTCAGAGTTGGCATATTTAAGTAGCGGGGGTGTGGGCAGTGCAGGGGCATTTAACCTGTTGTTTTTTTTTTTTTTTTGTTTTGGGATTTGTTTCAGAATTTCAATATTCTGAAAATTTATCATATGGTCTTGATCATATAAAATTCGATGTTTCAGAATTTCGAGATTCTGAAGTGAATCCATATATATATATATATATATATATATATATATATATATATATATATATATAGGTTCATAGGTAGGTACTAGGCTATCTGCCCGAAGGCATTTATAAGCCTAGCCAGAATGTGTTGGCTTTCGCCGCCCCCTTAGATTAGTTTCCTGTGCCTCTGTCCAGCAAAGCCACTGAAGTGATCCCTGGGGTAAACTTTCTGTTTCCCATCCACTTGTCAAGGTATCTTTTGAAGAGTGTTAGTGAGGAGCTCTGCCTAATGTAGATTGGAATCTTGTTCAAAAGCATGGGAAGTCTCTGGGACAGGAATCTATCCCTCCAGCACGTCCTATTTATTGTTGTGGTGAGGTTTAGATCCCTAGAGCATGTGGCCTGAAGAGATAAGGTTTTCTTTAGTTGGAGCATATCCATCAATTCTGGGTTGGACATGGCCTTGTATGTCAGGCAGAGATCACCTCTGAGTAGGCAGTATGCAACCAAGTACAGCTGGGGTTTCTTCACTCGAGCTGCATAGAGCATCTGTTTGAGGCCAGTGATCCTCTTGGTGAGGCACTTCTGTGGTCTTTCCAGCTGTTGCAGGTATCTTGTAAGGTACATCCCAAATGGGGCGTTGTACTCTATGATGGGTCTGATGAATAATGTCTTCCTTTCTTGGGATTTTACTCTTTTCAGTACTAGTTTCCTCCTTCTATTGTATAGCTTGTTTATGGCAGCAGTCCACCAGACTGGTTTCCTTTTCTTGGAGGAGTGAGACTTGGTTTTGCTTGGGATGGCATGATCCATGCATTCTTGTAGGTGCCCATAGAATGCATTAGTAAAGGATTTTGCAGCTTGGATAGCATTATTCTTCAGCATGGGGGCTTTGAAACTTTCCACCTCGGTCTTAAGTAACGTGAAGTTTGCTTTTGAAAAGTTTTTCACAGTGGTTTCCTTGTCCGTGGGTGGGGGCGGAATGTGGATATTCAAAGTGATTTGTTTATGGTCAGATCTAACGAGTGAGGGGTTGACCTCCGGAGTGGAATGCCAGTCGCCCATGTTGGTGGTGACCATGTCCAATATGTTGTCACCTCTGGTGGGAGTGTTGACCAGTTGAACCAGGGCATTTGATTTTATAAATTTTAGGAAATGTTAGGCAAGGGAGTTAGTACTTGAGTATTTCTCCCAGTTAATGTTTGGGTAATTGAAATCACCCAATATTAGGGTGTTTGGTAGGACCTTTATGTTTCCCAGTGTTTCCAGAAATGTGCAATAGGGGTCCTGGGACATGGTGGGTGATCTGTAGCAAGCTATAATTTGAATTGCAGTTTTGCCCATTGTTAGTTGCACGTGGATGATCTCTGAAGCATCGTGCTGTACCACTAATCTGGAGGTGTGGGTATCCTTGATGAATATGGATATGCCCCCACTTTTTGTATTTCAGTTTGAGTTCTGTGGCCGAAATGTATGGTATGAGTTGTAGCCTAGTAGTGCTGGGGTGCTCTCTGGAGCCTTAAACCAGGTTTCTGTTACTGCACATATATCAATTTTCTCCATACTGAGGAGTGCCTTGAGTGCATGCATTTTGAGGTTTAGACTTCTGGCATTGAGTAGCATTACCCTCAGTTTTTTGTTACTTGTGCTATTTACAGCAGTGGGTTTGTCTTTTGAGCCTTGCCTAAAAAAGGCACTATGGGGGTGGCAAGAGCCTTGGTCAATATTCAAAAGCCTAAGGGTGACAGGTGCAAGCTGTCTTTAGCGAAGCAACGTGGCTTGTCGAGCAAGTCATCCCAGGCAGACAGACACTAAATCCCCTTTGAATGACACCAGAAACTTAGCCAATTGTTGAAATCAAGAAATTTTTCTTTATACCATGGTATCATTCTTGGTGAGGGCAGGATGCTACTCAGGGTCAGGGTCATACTGTTCTGGGCTACGTGATCAGAGAGCTCTTCCCTGTCTCTTTTCATGTAGTCCAGGGAGGTACAGCTCAGGTCATTCACACCAACTTGGACAATGACAGAGTCATATTTGGACTTGTTCTGGAGTGACCTGAGTGCTTGTGTTATGTGGCGGATCCTGGCACCCCACAGGCAGCTAACAGTAACCTTCTCCTTATTCAGCCTAGTGAGTGGGACGTCAGTGTGCCTGACTATAGAGTCATCTATTACTAGTATGTTGGGAATGTTATTTTGCCTTAAGGGCTGTGATTGCATGGCACACTGGTTTTGTGAAGTATGTGTTTCATGGTTTGTGCTGGGGGGGTGGAGGTTGCTTGGCTGTTTGCTTTGGAGGTCTCTGTTGGTTTTGCAGATTTTTATTTAGAGCCTCCAAGTATGTTTTCATGTATTTATGTGTTTTTTTGCCGGTGCTGGTTTAATGGGTCTATGTGAGACTGGTGGTGTGATACAAGTATTTCCCTTCTCCTCTTGACTTTCTGATCCAGTCTTGGGTTGAGAGAGCTTAGCCTCTAGTTTGGCTGTATTATTGCATCTCTCGCATATATTACTGTTTGGGGGTAGGAAGAGAGGGTTGTCTGTGTACATGAGACAGTTGTAACATTACCTCAAAATGCCCAGATTCACCAGTTGGACTGGAGAGTACACCTGAAACTGCCATTTGGGCATGCCGGGATAGGTACAGTGGACTGTTTTACTGGATGGCTGGTAAGGTCAAATAGAGAACTCTTTCTGCTAGTATAATTGTGAATTTACTAATACAGGTCTTGGCAGCTTTCTCATATATATATATATATATATATATATATATATATATATATATATATAGATATAGATATAGATATAGATATACAGCTGCTTCCCATTTTCTCTCCCTCTTACTTAAGGTATACTGGTCTGGTTGAACAGCCAGTTATTTCTCATAACAGATTCAAACTCTTCCAAGATGACTGCACACTGATAAAAAAAAGAAACTGAGAGATAAGGACTGCTAAGTCTGTCAGTTTCAGTAAAATTCAGTTACTGGCTAATAAGTACACTCCTTAAATCAACTAGAAAAGGTGAAGAGAAAACATTGACTGGGAAGAATCCTGCAGCTATTCAGCAAAGAACAGTTCAAGCTCCAGCTTTGGTACAAGAAAGGGCTTCCAGTAATTTAGAGGAAAAAATAAACCAAATATGCTCAGACCCGATTAAAATAAATGAAACATTGAAGTGAAGGCGCATATAAACTCAAGCAGTAAAAGGCTGAAAAATGGAAAAAGTTTTAAAAAGCTATTCAGATGAACTGGTAAAACTACAAAAATCAGAAGACAAAATGAAGAAAAGGCCGACTGAGTATGAGACTGCTCAAGAGGAGCTGTTTCAAAAATGGTACAGTTAGAGGACAAAGTACTCAGAGAATACCTGAGATTTTCTACTGTACCAGAGAAACTAAAAGAAACAGACTATATTAATTTTATGAAAGAACAAATAAGCAACTGGACTGGTATTTCACAGCAGGATTTGTTAATTGAAAGGGCACATGGTATGTTTGCTCCAAACTTGGCCATGAGAAAGCTGCCAAGACCTGTATTAGTAAATTCACAATTATACTAGCAGAAAGAGTTAATCCTAGCAAAAGTATGGCAGAAGTGTTTGTGGAAAATTATTATTCACTGTATACCAGGCAGAAGAGAACAAATTTATCCCTGAAATCCGGCAATGTCGAGAGGCAGGTGTAAGATTCAAGCTGCTGTATTCAGCTGCCTTCAGAATATTTTTTCCTAGAGGATCAAAGTAATTCTTAATGCAGAATAGGCTGAGGATGAAATACAAAAGTTTGTCCAACAAGATGTGAGCCATCAAATAGAAGAGGACTCTGGTTCTCATTCATCTGATAATAAAGCCTATAGAAAGACTTTGCTAGTGAAGCCTTTTTTAATGTTCCAAAGGCAAATACTTGAGACTCAGAAAAAAGCATAGATGTTGACTAGAAGAATTGGGAGTACCTTGGACCTGAATCAGAGTCTGGGGGTTGGATATATAGATGAACAGGAAGGAGAACATCAACACTGAAATTAGGGAATTAGTGTGAGAAGGTAAAGCATCAATATCATTTGTGAATTTTGGTGGCTTTATGAGTAAAAGTGGCTGAGAGAGACTGGAGTTTTTTGAATTTGTTAAGATGTGTAGGGACTAAAAGGCATATACCCCACTTCATGTCATTAATGTTTGGAAGTACACTAAAAGGGAAAAATAAAGAAAAAAAGAGTAACTATAAGTAAAACAATTGTTGTTCTTAACAGTACTTGTATAAAACATTTCATGATATAAATTTCATGTCCCATAATAAACCATTTTCAGTGATTGCTGTATGCGATAAAGATACTAAAGTAAGCAAGTACTTTTTTTCTTTTTTTTAATTTTAAGAAATGCAGGTATTCAAGGCAGAAAAAGAAGAAAGACTGAACAAAAGCATATTCATGTTAATATGTTGCAATTTTGGAATGGGAGTGAGGTGTAAACCTGTACCATTTATAATATACATACAGTTGAGATGTCTTCACTTACTTTTCTATAGGTGAATGTCTGGATTAATGCCCCTGGCTTAATCTAATAACAAGTTTTTGTGTAAGTATGTGTGCGCTTCAAAAATAAGAGAATACTTTGAATGTAATGAAAAATTTCCGTTAGCAAATAAATGTTCAGTGGAAGATGAGAAGTCTGCAGCAGATGTCCATTCTGTTCTTATGCTTGCATGCTGGCAAACTGATCACAGGTCCAGCAAATAAATTTTGAGGGCTCTGGACATTGTTTACTAAGAGAAATTTAAAATTAAAAAGTACAAGGGTAAGAAGTTTATTAAAATAATATTTGAAATTATTAGAAGTGAATAAGAAAACGCAGTTTTCCTGATATCTAAATACCTCATTGCATTTACTAGAATAGTGTACAATTTAGTTTTATTTAAAGATAGCTAGTGCACTTTTTCTTAAGGCTAACATTTTATGTTTTCTGAAAGTATGCAAGCTGTTTTTTCACATGTGGGGGTGGAATAAAGATAAGACAGGAGCAGACAGCAATTAGTGCAAGTAGGAGCACAGGCTGTAGCATGCACTTTAGTGTGGATAATCTTAATATTTGGTTAGATAATGCCTGTGGGTACAACTGTCAATTTGGGACAATTGTTCTTGTTGGGGTGGTGGATACACTTCATTATTTAAAGATGTACATAGTTGTGTGTGTTTGTTTTAAGTTAAACGGTTCTGAGAGTGTTCTGGGAAATTTTTATGATGGTTTTCATTAAAACAAAAAGTCTTGTAAAATGTGCCATAGGTTCAAATGGACATGACAAGAAATAACTTTATAAAGGATCAACCTGCACCACAATAGTGGGTGTATGTAACACAAAAGATGGAAAATGATATTTTAAAAAGCTGACATGTATATAATAGGTGGGTATAATAACTTCTTATCATAATGGATACACTAAACATATTATTTCAGAATGCGAATGTCTTCACAGGTATAAACAAAAAGGTAAGAGTATTGACTTAGATTAAAAACACAGAGTGCAAATAGCAATGCTACAGGAGACGCATTTGGAAAGAAGCGAGCATGAAAATGTAATAAAGAAAGAATTTCAGGGTGAATATTCAGCAAAATATCAGAGACAAAAGAAAAGGGGAGTACTAATTGACAGTGGAATTCCAAAAGTGATAGTAAATGAAAAAAGGATCATACTGCTAGATTTGTGGTAGCAATGGACTACTGAAAAGGGAGGAGGGAAATGAAGTAAAAATGAGACATTGTTGCTTCCCCACCGATTTGTTAAAAGATAAGAATTCAAAGAAAGTGTAGTAGAGATTATTCAAAAGTTATTAGGGAAGATAGAAAAATCTCTTCAGAAGTTGTAGGTAGTGAGTTGGATAAAATGAAAGTGGAGTTTAAAAATGTGGTAGAAATAAAAGAAAAAGAGATGTGGTTACAGAAGTTGTGACACTGCCAGCCCAGAAATCTGGAATTTTGTAAATAATGCTATGTCATTTCTGAATATTGATATGATTTATACAGAACTGTATGTTATGTACTGAGCTTCAAGAAAGTAATCACAGCATAACCTGCAGAAACACAGAAGAACTTCAAGAAAATAAGTTGAAATTAAGTGTTTTACGATGTACTATAAAGGTTAGTTAATGCAGCAAGGAGACAGGATGTCTAGAGCTAGATGTTTCTTTCTATTGTCCTGAAAGAAAAGTAATTACTAGGTTTAAAATGTAATGTGTTTTATTGCTTCCTAGCAGCTGCACATGTGAGAGATATGTGTTTCTAACACAGAGATGTTAAGTTTCTGTTTAGCCTGAGAACTGAAGTCAGGTGACAAAGAGTGATGTCATCCAAGCTGATCCAGCAGTAATGTCTGATATTAATTTAAGAACTCTCAGAGAGAGAGATTTGGCATTTTGCATCTTGTCTTGAACCTAGAAACATCCATTCAGCACTTCTGTCTGTGTCTTGCTCTGTAAGTAAGTTATTTAAGGTATAGTATCTCTTAGATATGGATAGGAATATAGTAAAAATTAGTTTAGATGTTTTCTGTATTTATTTGAGACTGTCCTGCAATGTTGTTTTAAAATATTTCCTGTGATTCTGAACACTGCAGTTATTGTGTTGTTTGAGTATTGTCTTGTTCTTTTATTATTTATTATTAAATATAATTAAACCTATCTTTGTGGCTGATATTTGTGAGACATATTTAATCTCTTAGAGTACTTGCATATGTATTTGGTGACACTGTACAGGCCTCTCCTAAATAGCCTTGCTCTTGGTCACACTTACCATTTGGATAATAGTAACATTACATAGTAGGACTGGTCACCCTTTGTAAGGGCCTTAAGTAGCTGATAAAGAGGGGCTGGTGGCAGTGATAACTACCTTATAGTCTGGGCAGAAGAGGGCATAGCTATGAAAGCTGTGCCAGCTGGTGGCAGTGATAACTACCTTATAGTCTGGGCAGAAGAGGGCATAGCTATGAAAGCTGTGCCAGCCTTTTCCAGGAGTGTATGTGCATTTGCATATAAAGAAAATATCAAAGTGTGTGTGTGTGTGTGTGTGTGTGTGTGTGTGTGTGTGTGTGTGTGTGTGTGTGTGTGTGTGTGTGTGTGTGTGTGTGTGTGTGTGTGTGTCAGCTACTTGGGCAAGGACACAAAGCACTGGTTGGACAGAGAGGGTGCTGGAGTTCTTGGCTTGATCCCTCAGCTGAGATATTAACCCTGTAGCAGTGCCAGTGGGGTCTCTTATGGGGATCTGGAGAAAGAGGGAGAAACCAGCCCCCAGACTGATTGTGATCTCTGTGTGCTCTTAAGGGAAATTGTACTTTACTGTGTGTGTACTTGTCATCCTCCCATTGTGTACATCCCTCACTGTTGCCTGTGATGAGTACTGAGGCTCCTTGATTACTGGGCTAGTGCAGGGGCATCACAGAAATAACAAAAATTATTTAGAGGGGATGACAAAGGTTAACGTATTGCAGAATAAGGTAAGGGGAATCTCAAAGAACATGAACAGGTGTAACTGCAGACTGCCAAAGAGGCAATAAGGGAGTATCTGGATAAAATGCATGAGTTTAGAAAGACTGATGTTAAACAACTGATTTTTTTATAATAATTTCAGAGAACAAAAACTTTTAGCACAATGACTTAGACAACAGTAAAGAGAAAGAGTTGTTGCCAAACTTAGGGAGCCTATAGCAAGAAAAATAACCAGAGATCTTGTAGCGTTATTAAATATATTTCAAAAATGTTATGAAAATATGTATAAGGCAGAGAAATGTGGAAAGCATGAAAAAACACGAAAACAAATATTTATTGAAGACTTAAGTATGCCAAGGTTAACAGTAGATGAGGCTTAACAATTAACGGTTAAGACAGGAGGAGATGAGATAAAACAGTGACTTATAATAAATCAGCAGGAAAGTATCCAGGAATAGATGGCATTCTGGTGGAGGTTTCGAAGCTGGGGGGAAGAAAATGATGAAGATTTTGACAGTTTTGTTTAACAGTATTTTAAAAGGAGGGGGAATCACCAACATCCTGGAAGAAGGCTGTGGAGGCTGTAATACCTAAAGACAGTAAAGAGCAATCAGGCCCAGCTTTATATAGGCCAATTTCAATTTTGAACCATGATTATAAAGTGTTTATGTCCATAATAGCTAGAAGAATGGTAGAGGTGTTGCCAAAATTTATAGATCTGGATCAGTGTAGCTTTGTGGAGGGGAGGCCAACATTTAATAACATTAATAGAAAATTGACGATCCAGAAGAAGAATGTAACAAAATACCACTGTTGTTAGTGGCTCTTGATGCAGAGAAAGCATTTGACAGAGAAAGATGAGATTTTATGAAAAGGGCAATAGAAGCATTTGCATTCCCTGACACATTAATAAGATTAGTTGGGAGGATGTAAGAGTGATTGAAAGCAAAATTAAAGTAGGAGGCTTCCTCTCTGCTAGGTTGTCTCTGAACAGAGGACCTAAGCATGGGTGTTCTCTTTCCCCTTTGTTATTTGCATTATATTTTAGAGTCACTGGCAAAGAAAATAAGGGACTCAGAAATTCAAGGATAAAATTGGTATGGCAATCTAGAAAAGTTGGCCCTATTGGCAGACAATATATTTTGTACCTGATAAAACCATAAAAGGACATTTCAGTGTTGCTGAACATTTTTAGACAGTTTCAAATCTTTTCTGGGATATACAATTAAAAAAAATTAAAGAAAGTCTATAGCTATAAACTATGTAACCATGCATGACTTGGTTCAGCGATACTCATGTTTATGGGGACATGATAAAATGAAGTATTTAGGAGTATGGATTAAAAAGGATTATGTTATGGCAGGTAAGGATATGTGGGAAGACACTAAAAATATAATACAAAAACTGAGAAACTGTAAGCTCTTTTTTTTTTGAATATGGATAGCAAGATACAAGCAGCAGAAATGTTTTAGCCCTTTTAGTTTTATATACAAGTCAGGCATATTTGTATCAACCCAGAAGAGAAGTTGTGGACAGTAATTAATGAAGAATTGAAGGATTTTTTTCTAGGAGGGGAAAAGGGCAAGGCATAAGATTCTGACTACATGGCTCAAGCTGTGGATTTACAATGCCAGCTGGATGAGAATTTAATACGCAATGAAATCAGTGGAATTAATAAGACTAATAGTGATGAAGATCTATCCTTCGTAACAATTGATAGAGCAGAAACGACTTCAGCGATGGTCAGCAAAGATATTATTGTAACTGGAGATTCAGTTATTAGAGGAACTGATACTTATATTTGCAGAGATGATAATGAACATTGAGTAGTGTTATGCTTGCCAGGAGCAAAAATAGAAGATGTGAAACAAGCCTTGGAACGCCTTAATGTAAGGAAGTATGGATCTGTTTTTATTCGTGTTGGTACAAATGATGTCACCAACAAAAATTATCTGACTGTTAGTCGGGAACTGACAGCCCTCCTAGATAGTATAGCTTGTACTGGTGTTAGGACATATTTTTCAAAAATCACCCATAGAAAGGATAGTCAGGTCACTGTGAATGAAAAAGATTTTTTGGATAAACACCTACATGGAAAAAATGTCCTGTTTTAAAAAATGGAAATGTGTAGAGCATCCAAGCCTTCTTTTGGGTACACATGTCTTCAGACAGGATGGTGTGCATTTGTCTAGATCAGGGAAGAGAATTTTTGCAGCAGATATTTTGCAATATTTGACAAACACTTGCCAGGATTTTTTCCAAGTCAAAAATGTAACAGTTCACAGATAGCAACATTTGATGCATATCTGATGGTTGCTAATGCTAGCAGCATTAATAATAAAGTTTTTGTATTAGAAAATTTGCTACGTTCCCACAAGATTGATGTTGTTATAGTTTGTGAAACATGATTAAAGAACAATGACTGGAAACCAGTTCTGCCAGGGTATAAATGTTTTTACTGTAACAGACATTCTAACAAAAAAATTAGAAGGAGGTGTTATGATAGGGATTAAAGATATCTATGAGACTTGTGATTATTACATGTTCAATGATAAAACCAATACTATAGACTGTGTAACTGTGACAGTAAAGACAACCCTGGAACATAGAACAATTGTTGGAGTGTACAGACCACCAAAGTCAAGTGCAGATGACCTAGAGGAATTCATACATTTATTACATGAAACACAGGAGGGAAGAATAATATTAGCTGGGGACTTAAATTTTCCAGAAACAGACTGGAATAATATTGATTCAACAATGTTAGTAAAGAAATTATTCACAGAGTATATTCAGGAACAACAAATGCTTCAGATTGTAAAAAAACTACCAGGGGATGGAATATACTAGATATTGTTTGTGTTCCCAAAGAAATTACTGTAACTTCAAGTCACATTTTACCACCATTGATGTGCAGTGATCACGGGGTCATAAAGGTTAATTTGTTGATAGATAATTCTGCCAAACTGAAATCTAAGTCAATGCACAGAAGGTTAATTACAGATTATAGGGAAGCAAAACAGTTACTATATAAAACTAACTGGAGTGAGGTGTTCAGTGGAAAAACAGCAGATGGAATGTAGAAAGTTTTGAAAGAGAAATTGTTTGACTGCAAAAAGTCAAAAAAATGTTTAACATCAGGATCTAGGTATGCAATATCAGGGGGGTATATTTCCTTAAGAACAAGATACCTGATTAAGGTGAGAGACAAAAATTTTAAGAAATAGAAGAGAGGTTGAACTACAACTTTGAAAACTGAAATAAATGAGCAGGACAAACAGATTAAGCATAGGGCTGGATTCATGAAGGCTTGCACAGAGTCTAAGAGTAGAGTAAGACTCCAGCAAGCCAAAATGTCCGCCGAGCGATCCAGGAACAGCCGGCAGGGGCGTGCAACTGAGCTCTCTAAACTAGTCCTACACGGACAGGGCTGGGATATGCAAATTACCTCAATTGTAGGTGAAAGCCATGCAAATGAGGTAAATTTGCGATCCAGGAAACCTGAACCTGTCCGAGTAGGAGTAGTGTTATCTGTAGAAATGTACTCAGTTGATAACTGAATACGGTTCTGCAAATAGAAAAACAGAGCTGTTTCAGCTGTAAAAAAAGCATGCATTCACAGGAGGAAGCATGCCAATGGCCAAAAATACGGCCATTGGCAATGGGAAGTGATGCAAATTAAAAACAAAATAACTTTTTTTTTAATCCCGATTTCCGGGGTTTAACCATAGTGCAGCGCCGCGCAAACGCGCTGTGCCCTAAAAAGCAGAAAATGAATAATTAAGATCCACAAATGTGGATTTCATAGCTAAAATGAATTTACAATGCAAGGGAATGGCAGGCTGAAGACAACATGGCCACCGAGTAGAGGTTGCTAAGGGGGGAAGCTCAGTCTAAGAGATGTAACTAAGCATTAGTAGGCAATCCTATGCAAATGAGAGTTATGATAGTGAATCGCAAGTTCACATAGCAAATGAGCACAGTCAGTGGAGTGTAAGGGGAGTAACAGAGTAGAAGATAGGTGACATCACGAGGGGGGTATGTATGAAAGGAGTGCAGCTCATTGGAGCAGAGTGAGATGTGTCAGCTTACATTTACATAATAGTGAAAGAGGTGTGTCAACAGTTAGGCCAGGTAAAGTCAAGAAATCAAAGGTGTATGCTGTGGATAACACCAAAGTTTCTTGCTGAGCGTGCATGCGTGCGTGTGCGTGCCAGTAAACCCGAGTAAGACAGTGTGCGCGCGTGTAAGCGTGTGTGTGCGCGTGTAGGCTTGAGTAAGCATATGTAAGGCTGTGTAAACAGTTGTAAGTGCGTTTGCGCTTGTGTGCGCATGTTTTAACAGGAATAAACAAGTTTTAGTCCATGTAAGCATGTGCGCACACGTATGAATTGGTGTGCGTGTGTTTGCGATTGTTTGCTCGGCGCTGCCCCCTGAGGAAACTGAAAGGGAAAAGGAAGCACAACAAATAGTAGGAAGTTAACCAGGGAGTACTAGCAGAGCTAGCAGGTGAAAACAATCGGAATCTGCCAGTTAACTAGCCCAGCCCAGCCCAGCACTCAAAACTCAGCCAAAAACATTCCAGTATGTATTTCTCAGACACACTGCAAAACTGCAGTAAGCTAATAGAAGTGAAAACTGAAAAAGCTTTACTGAGACAAAGAAATGTTAGGGGCTGCCATTGCTGTCATAAGGTGACATATGCAACATGCTGAGGGTGGTGACAATGCAAATGCTGCTGAGCAACACACAGTGAGGAGACGGAGAAGAGTGTACAGGCCTAGGGTAACCTTCCAGGGGCTACATGAGCTGGAGATAGTGGAGCGCTATAGAGTGGACAGAGACCTCATGCAGCAAATTGTTGAGCTGTGCAGGCCACGCCTCACACACAGAACCAACAGAGAGGAACCCATCCCAGTGGAAACCAAGGTATGTGTTGGCCTAAGAATATTAGCAACAGGTACCTTCCAGAGACCAACTGGTGATATGATGGGGATTTCACAGGCATCTGCATCTAGGGTACTGCACCAGTTCCTGAATGCCATGGCAGCACATGTCGGTGATCATGTATAGTTCCCCAATTCCCGTGAGGTATTGGCCAGCAATATGCATCTCTTCCAGCAAATAGCGGAATACCCTGAGGTAGTGGGTGCAATAGACTGCACGCACATTTGCATCAAATCACCAGCCAGTGAGCAGGGTAGGGTCTACTATAACCGCAAGGGTTACCCCTCCATCAACTGCCAGGTCATGTGTGATGCCCAGGGCATAATAATGAATGTATGTGCTGGCTGCCCTGGAAGCTACCATGACTCCCATATCTGGCATCTGACACAGCTGTACCAGACATTTGCCAGTGGGGACATCCCTCATGGTCACCTAGTGGGGGGTGCTGGATATGCACTTGAGCCTTGGCTGATGACACCCATCAGAAATGCACACACACCTGAACAGGAACGCCATAATGAGGCACACGCACAAACACGAAATGTAATCGAGTGTGTGTTCAGGCTGCTCAAGTCACAGTTCCGGTGCCTGGACACATCTGGTGGAGCCTTGCAGTACTCACCAACTACATGTATCCAAATAGTCATGGTATGTGCTATGCTACACAATATGATCCTGCGAAAACAGCTGCAGCAGGAGCAGCACAGGGCCGGGCACAACAGCCCCCCACCATTGCCAAGGCCATCACAGGCAGAGCATGACTCGGAGGAAGAACAACCTGAGCCTGCCCCAGTAGGCAGAAGGAGGTGTGCCCAGTATGCTCTGGCTTTGGCAAAGAGGCAACACATAGCATATACACTGGCTCAGTAGGAACCCTGGAAATGATACCTCTCTCTGACTCGCACATATAGTAAAATTGATGCCTAACTTGACACTACCTGTTAACAAACATGTATAGGGAGTGTAAAATGTGCACCCGACATAGGCAGCCCTGCAGCACCACCTGAGGCGTGATTGCTATGTGTTAAGCAATATAAAGCACTGCTAAACAGCTCTCACCACTATTTAGTATATGTGGACAAAATTGCACACACTAAGTAGCACAACTACAGGCAATGTTCAGCAATATTGTGCACTATCCAGCAATGTTGGGCAACATTGAGCAATGTTGTGCAAGTCTGGTCAAATGTGGGTATAGTTCATCAAAAGCAGGTTAACAAGTTCATATTTGCTTCACTTTTCTTGAAGCAGTCTGTTCTGCCATGTATGAAAATATGAAGCAGTGACAGTCCTCGAACCCAGGATACAGTGCACTATAGTCAGAGTACAGAACCACTAAACCATGACAGTATGTCGATGGTCAGCTGGCATGAAAAAATGTTGATAAGTCAATGCTAAGTATCTAATGGAAACCTTGCATGCATAGCATAATCCCTGTTGAGTTAAGACACAAAGGTGAGGCCTGCAGTAATAATAGAACCTGATATTCAACACACATATAGTATAAATGTTAATATTGATAATGTTCACACACATCAACAAACGTAGTGGACCTCAGACAGCAACATACTGCAAGGTCACACTGGGCATGCTCACACACTTGAAACTATGAGACAAATGTCAGGCAACAAAACACTGAAAGTCTAAACTGGGCATGCTCACACACTTGGTCAAGTTTGAGTAGAGCAGTGGGCCACACATATCCCACAGTTGCAAGTGTCAACCCAGGAACCTCACACTATACACCAATCCACCATGTGCACACAGTGATATGACAACAGACACAATATAAAATAGTGAAATACTGTCACAATCAAATATGTTATGCAGAAACCTAGGTTGTTCATAGGAAGTGGTAAAGCAAAGAATAAACAAAACCTGCAATCAGTACCATCACTGAACAATGTGCATCCTGAATATTAGCATAGGTTCAGAGGTTGACACTAGGCTATCTGCCCTAGGGTATGTAGAAGCCTAGCCACAGTGTGTTTGTAGTCTGCAATCACACTAGATCAGTAGACTGTGCCTGTCAATAGTAGGTCACACAAGATATCTCACATATGTTCATTTCATTCTGCCTCTGTCTAGCAAGGACCCATAACATATCCCAGGACTGAACATATGATCACCCGTCCACCTGTGAAGATGTCACCTGTAAGTGTTCAGCGTGGGTCTGTGCATATGTGGTACTGTGATCACATTCCCGAGTGAGTGGAGCCTCTGTGATGGTAATATGCCCCTCCAGCATGTCCTATTAACATCATTGCTCATGTACCTGTCCCTAGAGCATGTAGCTGTAAGGGACTTTGATATCCTCACGTGGAGCATGTCCATCAATGCTGTGATGGACGTGGCATCAAACAAAAGGCACAGACTGCATCCAAGTAGGCAGTAAGCAACTGAGGAGAGCTGGGGTCACCATAGCCAAACTGTGCATACCATCTGTGTGAGTCCCTAGATCCACTTGGTATGTAAATCTTTGTACATTCCAGTTGCTGCAGGTGTTGAGTAAGGTACATCCAAAATGGGCCATTGCATCCAAGCATGTGCCAGATAACTACAGGGTCACAATGACCCTACCTGATCTGGATGTAAAACTGTATGGGATAAGGTTGCCTAAATAGAAGGTGTGTCCAACAACATTGGCAACGTGAATGTCAAAGGCAAGAGCACTAAGTATTCATGTCCCCAAATCACAAACCACACACACTGTATGTGATGTATCATCACCTATGTGGTAATGTGTGTGCACAATGTTACTACCAAAGGTGATGACTATGCATCTAAAGTAAGGTAGCTGTAGGCCATGGCTCTGGCACCTGTCAGCCATCTCTGTGAGACCCTTTCTGAGGATGCCTGTGCCAGCTGTGGAGTCGAATATGGCACACAGTTTGCAGTCATCTGCAAACATGGTCATCCATATTCCTCCTGTGTTAGCCAGTATGTATCAGAAATATATACAGAACAAGAGAGGTCCCAGGACTGAGCCCTGTGGGATGCCACATGTAACTGGTGTATAGTCAGACATGGCACCTGCAATACTGACCATGTGTGTGCTATCCATGATCCGGTTAGCAATCCAGATTGTGACATATGTGTAGATATTGAATCCGGTGATCTAATGTGTAAAGGCCAAGTGGGGTATTGTGTAGAAGTGGTGTGCAAGCTCCAGGTAGGCTGTGTGGACAACCCTGTGTACGTCTATGGACCTGTTAACTGTTTAAAGACATCAAACATCTGCAAGAGGCAAGATATGCCCACAACAACACCAAATTGTGTAGGATCCAGTGTCTGTAGGTTCACAATGTGTATGTGTATGTGTTCCATGATGATACACTCCATAGCATAGCAGACCAGGATAGTTAGGCATATATTGTGATAATGTCCAGGGTCCCTTGTGGCACCAGCACTGTGTAGCGGGTACACCGTAGCTGTACACCATTCCATGGGTACACATCCTGTAGTAACTGTGATATTGAACAGTGACATAATGTGAATGTGAAGTTTGTCATGAATCTCGTGTATGCCACAGTCTGGGACACTATCTGGTCCCACTGATGCTGTGTTGTCTGCTATGGAGAGGGCAGCACACACATGTTCATCTGTGATGTCAGGGAGGCTACACCCTGTTGTGATGGACATGTGCACCGCAGGGGGGATGGTGGGGAAACATTCCCACTGAACCTGTTGTCCAGGATGTTCGCAATGTCAGTGGGTTCACTGTATCATTTGTAATTATGCAGTAACTCTCAGCATATCTGTGAGTTCCCACACAGGTCCCTGACATAACTAAATAAGGCCTTGTGATTGTCCACAGTGTCTGTTGCAAGTGTCCGTTAGAAGTGGGCCTTAGATGAATCAACAACTGATCTTAGCTATACCATAGTACTGATCAGAGATGCCTTCCAGATTGTGATTGTGCTCTATAATGTAGTAGCCTCCTCCTGTCCATGTACAGCTCAGTAATGACCATGGTCCAGTAGACAGGTCCCCTGCCTTTGGAGGAGTGAGTCTTGTAGTTATCTGGGATAGCATGATCCACGAATTCCAGTAGTTGTCCATAGAATGTGCTTGTAAAGTATGTAGTTGTCTGAGCCATAATTAACACTGTCCCAGGGTCATTGAGGGATACCACCTCAGTTTGTACTAGTGTGACATTTGCTCGTGAGAAGTATGTCACTGAGATCACATAGGATGTGTGTGTGTATGGGATATGTATGTCTAGTGAGATGAATGTATGTGCCAACCTTAACAATTACAGGTATACCTCTGTTGTGGAACATAGAGTCCCCATGTGTGTGATGATCAGGTACCACATGTATAACCCCCTATGGGTGTGGTGACCAGGTCTGCCCTAGCATTTGAGTGTAACAATCTTAGCAACTGTTGTGCGAGGGTGTCACTGTTTGAGTAGTATAACCAGTCAATGTTTGTGTATTTGAAGTCACACAATATAATGGTGTTTGGTGAGACCTTCACATTCCCCAGTGTTCCCAGGAATAACGACTGTTGTGCCCATGTTTGGGAGTGTGGTCTGTAACAGTCTACAAACTGAAATGCAGTTTTGACCACTCTCAGTTGCACATGTACGTTCCCCAATGCTTTGTGTACTGCTCCAACCTGGAGGTGTGTGTATGAATGATGTATATGGAATCCCCCCCTATTGTTGTTGTCCATTCCGAGTCCTGTGTCTGAAAACCATGGTATGACGTAAAACATGTTAGTGCTGCTGTGCTTTTGTGAGCCTGAACCAGGTGTTTGTTACTGCACATATATCGACAGATTCCATACTGATGTGAGTCCTGAGTGCATGCA
Organism: Protopterus annectens; assembly: GCF_019279795.1. Lineage (NCBI taxonomy): Eukaryota > Metazoa > Chordata > Ceratodontiformes > Protopteridae > Protopterus > Protopterus annectens. The sequence goes on along the minus strand of NC_056731.1, from coordinate 737,047,769 downwards.
TTCTGAGGGTTAGACATCAGTTGTTGAGCACCATCACTCTCTGTTTGCTGTACCCTGTAACGTCTATGGCTGTGGTTATGTCATCTGACCCTCACTTCAAACAACCACTATGTGTGTGTCAAGAGCCTAAGGCAGTCTGTGAAAGCCTAGGGGTGACAGGTGCATGGCATCCATAGCAAATGTACATGGCATGTTGAGCATGTAATCCCAGGCTGACAGACACTGGATCCCCTGTGAATGACAACAATATGTTAGGGAACTGTTAAAACTGATCATGTCATCTGTATACTGTGACATAGTACTTGGTGAGGGTAAGATGCTACACAAGGTCAGGGTCATACTGTCCTGGGCTACATGATCAGAGAGCCCCTCTATGTCTCTTGTCATGTAGTCCAGGGAGGAATGTCTGAGGGTCTACACACCAGAATTCTCAATGATGGAGCCATATTTGTACTTGCAGTGGACTGACAACAGTGCATGTGTCATGTGGCATATCCTGGCACCTGACACACAGCACAAAGTGACCTTCACCTTGTTCAGCCTGGAGAGTGGGATGTCAGTGTGACGGACAATTACACTCACCTAATAGAGTTGTATGAGGTGTGTTGTGTAGGCCTAAGGGCAGTGACTGTGTGGCACAATGGCTTTGTGAACTATGTGATGATATGTGTGTATGGTTGTGTGTTAGCAGTTGTTTGTGTGTCTGCTTTGGATGTCTCAGCTGCTTAGGCAGAGTACATTTAGATGCTCCAAGTATGTCATTATGTGTCAATGTATATGGTTTGCTGTTGTCATAGGTGCATGTGTGACTGTATTTGTGGTGTGTGTGGTTACTTTCACCACCCGATAGACTGTGCCAGTCATGGCTTTGGAGAGCTCAGCCTCCTGTCCATCTATAAAGTTGCACCTCTCACAGATATCTGAGTTTGTTGGTAGGAGGACAGTGTTACCTGTGTATATAAGGCAGTTGTAACAATGCGTCAGAATTCCAATATGCACCAGCTGGACTTGAGAGTACACACAAAACCGACCTTTGGACATGCCAGGATATGATGATGACATACACTGTCGACTGATCACAAAGGATCAGTAGTGTGTCAAGTGTGTAAAAGAGTATAACAGGGTTTTAGTGTTCAGGTTTGTTGTTGCTGTGGAAAGATAATCTGCAAAGGAGTACAGACAGAAACATTACACCTCCTTTAGCTAGGTCAGAAATATCGATGTACAGTCAGATATGCCCTGAGTCAGGGTCAACTGTACCTGACTGACAATGTCAACATCCTATCAGACAGGCCCATACATACATACCCACCTCCCAGTGACAAAAGGCCCTAACATCATACCAGGAGATATCACATGTAGAATGTGTAAACTGGTCCCCACAATGCCAAATGAATCCCATCACATGGATAACAATGTTTCCCCATATGTGTCATAAGTGAACGATAGGACAAACAAACACTGCACCTGAACAGTCTGTTGAGCCTCACACTCTCTACAGGATCTTACACCGTTGAATGTGTTACAGCAACATGTGGCACACCCCACAAGTGTTGGTGCACAACACACCATGGGAACTATATTTCTATAAGCCTACGAAGTCTGAAATGCTAGTCCATGGAGTCCATCATGTTTGCAGTTAGGAAAAGAGATATTGTAAACCGACAAATACACAACACGAACGTCTGTGGTATGTTAATGAGCACATCATGTTCCTCAAACCTGCTAGATATCTTGCAAGGCAGCCACCCAGGACAAACATCACTGACAGGAGCAACACAGGTCCCACATAGACCTTGAATAGCCCTTTACCAACATCACAGACACATGTGGTATCCACAAAACCTACAATCCGTGCATGAATATGTATTGTCATATGAAGGAATGGTAATATGTCCACAGATAGATCACACCAGGTATGAATTGTGTATTCCTGTTCAAGATGTTCACACCTGCCGACCCACAAGGTTCATTCATGGGATTGCAAAACACTACGTGCACACACATAACCATGTCCAGTCTGATGTCAGCAACCTACAAACATAGCATGTGAATAGAAACCACACAATAAAGCATGCAGTGCGTTGTGTTAATGCATATCTCACTAGTATCATAACATAGTTAGGGATTTGAATCTTGCAATTGCTGAGTGTGTGTATGTGTCTGTGTGTATGTATGTGTGTGTATGAGATTGGCTTTGAGAGGAGTGGCCTTTTTGGAGACTGTGGAAACACATTAGGAGTGGTGAATACCTCTTTGCCAAGTGTGATGATGTCAGCATCCTACAAATGGAGCTTTGGAATAGAAAGCTCCCAGTAAAACAAAGAGCATGTTGTGTTAATGCGTATCTCACTAGTGTCATAACATAGTCAGGTAGGGGTTTGAGTCCTGCAAACGCCAAGTGTGTGTGTGGGGTGTATGTGTGTGATTTCCTTTGAGAGGAGTAGCCTTTTTGGAGACTGTGGAAACACATTTTAAAAGAGGTACATCCCTCTTTGGAAAGTCTGATGATGTCAGCATCCTACAAATATTCAAGGAGAACAGAAACCACCCATTAATGCATATAGCATGCCGTGTTAATGCGTATCTCTCCAATAGCATAGCATAGTTAGGTAGGGGTTTGAATCCTGCTGAGTGTGAATGTGTGTGTGTGAGACTGCCTTTGAGAAGAGTGGACTTTTTGGAAACTGTGGAAATACATTAGGAGTGGTGAATCCCTCTTTGCCAAGTGTGATGATGTCAGCATCCTACAAATAGAGCTTTGGAAAAAAATGCTCTCAGTAAAGCAAATAGCGTGTCGTGTTAATGCGTATGTTACAAGTATCATAACATAGTTAGGTGGGGGTTTGAGTCCTACAACCGCTGTGTGTGTGCCACAGGTGGTCAATGCAGTGTGTGTTTTGCTTTTACTACGGTATGACATATGTTTCAAACAGTATGTGCATTGCACACATCAGGTATCTGCGTGTCAAATAGATTTGTGTACATGTGACCTCAATCAGTACATAGGTGTGAAGCCTGCATACTACATGAATACATTTGTAACCTTCAACAGATTGTGCTGCTGCTCCTCAGATCATAGGCCACATATGTATGTCTGCGTCAAGACCGGCCAATGTAGTGACCCGTGGACAAGGACATCCCTGACACACACATCCATGACACGTACTGTAGAGTACTGTGAGTGAGGGTAATTGCTGGGGTATATATCAGACATGTTCATACACAACAACGACTGGCAATAATGGACAGTCATGATAGGTGTGCACCAGCCCTGTGGATATGCATGCAGGCCCCTAATGTGTTATGTGAAACACCGAGGGACCCCACAATACCTATGGATATGTGGATACCAAGGGACAGATTACATAACACGTGTCTGTCTGTACACATTGGTACCCAACATACATGTTCAGGGCTACCACCTATGTGGTACTGTCGGGATAGTATGTATAGTAAATGTGGATGACCATGCCATAGACGGCATACTGCTATACAGCATGTATTGGACAACAGGTATCTGTCTGTATGATACCCTTGTGTAGGATATGCGTCTCATCCGGGGAATGCAGTGTAGGCCAATGCATGCATTACCAGATGTGGATGGACATATCCCTAGTATGGTTGCATGTACTGAAGAGGGCTTTATGCCACACAGGTGTGGTCCCAGGAATGTGTGGCGGTCAATACCACTGGTTACTGTTATAGTATAGTACTGGAAGGATCCAACTGTTACTGAGTTCCCTACAACTGTGAGTCATTTGTCAGGATATCATCTAATGATTGGTTATAGTCATGCTGTTGAGTTGGTGTATACTGCCAGACTGCAGATCATTGACAGATATCAATGATATCACCCACAGCATAGTGCCAACCCATGTCATACACACATGTGTACCCATGTTAGTACATATCTGTAGTAGAATGCATACTGGCCATCGAAAGATACCATGAGATGTTAACAATGTGTAGTACAGGATATGTCGCACATCCCATGTGTCCACTATGCACGTACATGCAGACAGTGTGCACACACCATGTTCACAGATGTACACCAGCTAATTTGTAATGCACACAACACACATGTACTGTCCACTCACTAACACATGCTGGCAACACTGTACACTTCATCCAAGTGGCACATGGGTGGACAATACATACTCAGACCTAACACTGGTGTAAACAATGCTACAATGACTATCAGAGCTGTGATGCATAATGCCTGCTCAGATATACCTACAAGGATATCAGTACACCTTCCTGTTGGCAACTTGCTACTATTGCTACATGGCTATGATGTCACCCTGTGCATCAGAACCATGTTAGCCTATTCCTGCATCAATGTGACAGATGACAGGAGGTGGCACAGGTGTCATCATATGCACAGTGTGTGTTGTAGGTTTGCCAGAGCCCGACATTGACCCATCCAATCAGCATGTGTGTGTGTGTGTGTGTGTGTGTGTGTGTGTGTGTGTGTGTGTGTGTGTGTGTGTGTGTGTGTGTGTGTGTGAAGGACAACAGTACTGCATGGGCCAATGTTGATGTAATGTGTGTGTGTATGTGTGAGCCCTAGTTGTATGGTAAATGTGTGTGTGTCTGCATGCACACAACTCCACCATGTGGCTGCCATATACGGGTGGTTGTGGGACAGACACAGACTGTACCTGTTAGGCCGTACAGATCACTGTCTCTGGCCATGGACACCGTACCTAGCAGGGGTGCTATAGGCAGTATCGGGTACCAACCCTGACTGGGTGCTATCATCAGAGGCAGAGGTATGATGACTGGACCCATGTCCCTGCTGGGACTGGCCAGTGCCATGTGCACGTGGTCTAGTAGTATGGTCAATGGACAGGCCAGCCCCAGCATTGCTGAGGCTGGTACTGCCACTACGGGAGCGGCTGTGATCAGTGGTCTGTCCGCGACAAATGCCAGCTGATGCTGTTGCTGGCATGCATCTGTGTCAGCCTTTCATCCTTCCCACACAGTCCTGGCTCATGGCTAACACATTGTGGAGGACATCTAATGTCTCCCTCCAACGGCTATCAATGACCTCGGTGTAATTCCGGATGGCAGCGGCAAGGTCACAGATGCTGTCATTGATAGCAGTGTAATGGGCCCTCTGCGCCCTTAGTCCCTGTCGGATGTATCGTTCCATACGTGCCTGTGCCTGCATTACAGCCTGGAACATACTGGAGGTTGTAATACCTCCGGGGGCATGTCTGCCAGGGTAAATACTACCAGTGGTGCTCCCCCTGAGAACCCCTGGACATCCGCCTATGTGGTACCATTCCGGTAATCTGGCTATGGCTGCTGTGAGGGGATGCACCTGCCATAGGTACCACACTCTCCTGGTCAATGCCAACTGTCCCTCACCTATGGCCATTGGTGACGAGGGATGTATTGGCAGTATGAGTGTGCACATAGATGGGGTTGACCGTTGTGTACTGTCGATTGGTGGACCAACGACAGACTCTGTCAGACCTTCCTGTGCCACAATACATGTCTCTTCATCTCCACTATTAGTGGCGGTGACATCAGGTTCCCTGCTACATTCAGCCACGCCTAACACAGCACCTGTGGAAGGAAGACAGGAAACGCACTTTACAATCTGTACATGATGTTAGCACACATGCACACATGCACACATGCATACATGCACACATGAACACATGAACACATGCACACATGCACACATGCACACATACACACATGAACACATGCACACATGCACACATGCACAGAAATACACTGCTCACCACAGCACATACACACACACACACACCAGCAATCCAACACATACACAATAGTGGGTGATGGTGGGTGACAGTATCTCAATGCAAACAGTCACCACACACGTGTCAGCAGGCAGACCATGTGTTGCTCAACACCATGCAGTGCAAGTGTAGACAGCCCTTTCTAATTACATTATACATGGCTTTGATGCATGTGTGTAGTTGTGCAGTGATTGGCTACACCCTGGAACACAATGTGTACATGGACACAACATTGCTGTGCAAGTATTTTCTGCTCTGCAATGTCATGTGCACCATCACTCAATGGTATACATACCATGGCTGCATGTGTCATCTGTGTGACACATAGATTGACATGTGTGATGACAATGTCTGTGTACATATCACATAATAGTGGGCACAGGTGTAGCAAATGCATGCAATGTACAGACATGGGATGAGTGGTGCATGTAGACATGAAGGAATCCCAATGCACGACATGGACATTGCACAGTGGTTATGGTGCGTGTCGGACATATTGCAGATATGTTGTTCCAGCCATGACATGGCATGCTACACGACTGCAACATTAAACACCACACATACCCAATGTGTGTCATGTGACCTATACACCCAATAGCATTCCAGGACATATATGTGACTCTTTGTACAGATGGCGGCTGTTGTGCAAAATGTGTATACTAGCATATGTAAGCACACACACAACATGCTATGCATGGTGTGTATAGGTGCATATGTTTGCACACACAGAACAATGAGGTGCACAGCAAAGACTGCTATGTGTAGTACTGTGGTCACTGTAACTGGATGGGGTGTAGTACCATGTGCCATCATCATCATCATGCATCTTGTGGTCACTCACGGCTACTACTGTGTGACAGACCACCGCCTAGCATGCTGTACCTGAACTGCAGTGCCGTGGATACGTTCACTATTACACAGCCACTTTGTACATGGGTGTATGAGGTGCCCAGTAGGGAGCATTGCCTAACATGACTGTGTTATGTGTTGAAAACTGTTGCACAGCCCCATGATAGGCCTCTACCCCTGAGGTACATCATGTGTGTGTGGATGACATGTGGGATACTGACATGTGACCTTACAGCGGGTGTGTGGTTATGCCATATGTAGCATGACTTTGTGTACTGCATGTGATAAATGTCTTATGTTGTGTACAGGTGTTGCAACTATGCCTATCCAATGTGCAGTACGGGGTTGCCACAACTGTGTGTCATGATCTGTGTATTGCATGTCATTGAGGAAGTTACTGATTACTGAGCTGTGCAACGTCTCACAGCAAACATGCACGGCATGCATTATGCGTAGGTGTGTTACGTGTACATGGCCTACACCTCACCTATGACATGCATATTTCATTACCAACATTGCAGGTATAACACACTCACCAGCATGGATCGGCTGCCCTGCCGTCACACCAGAGGGACCTACGAGAATATGAGAGGGTTCATCAGTGGCCACAACTGTGGCATTGCTACAGTGGGTATGCTAAACTGCAGTACAACAACAGTCAACAGTCACAGGTGTAGGGATATTATACAAACTATCTGTATTGCACAACAGTAGGCAGCGGAACTGCTAAACACACAGTACACATCTCACGTACACATAATCTAACAATACAGTTAACTGTAGTCTACAGATAGGACATATTACCTGCTTGCTCCAGGTGGATGTGCTGGGTGGCTCTGGCCTCCATTACAACACATGTCAGAGGTTGCCGTAGCTGTTGTCCAGGAGCCACCATGCTTAGGAGCAGCTCCTCCGCTCTGGTGAGGGTGGGATGTATGGCCACCCCACCACCTGTGGCAAGCTGCTGTCTTTGGATATCAGACGCACACCGCCAGACTTGTCTAATTAAATCACTGCAGTGATGGCGTACTTGCTCATATGTCCAGTTATGCATGCCTATGTCATTTACCCGACTAACAAGCTCCTGCCACAGTGCAGTCCGCTCCTGCTGGTGCTGGCTGGTTCTGGAGAACAGCATAGTGCACTGCTGCAAAAGGCTGTTGACTATCACCTCTTCCTCTTCTGCAGTGTAAGCTGGATTACGTTGGTGGGCCATCTGGCTGAAAAAGATGTGAACAATATGTGTGAGAGTGTCCTGTGGCGCACTTTACACCTTTACCCACAGATATCACTTTACTGACATATATACCATCCTATTGTCTGTCAGTGGTTACACACGTTCAATAACACTTATTGGTTCTCAGGTCACAACTAACTAACACTGCCTGGCAGACTCTATATATCACACCACTATACAACAGTACCCGACACACTGTTTGTGACACAATGCACAACCTCAAGGCAGGGGTGTATATCACACCAATGCATGAACAGAGATGTCATCCATTGCAATGGATGTAAAGTACAGGTACAGTAGTACCAATCAAACACCCTAGTCATTGATGCCATAGCCCTGCCTAACAGATATGTCCAGTTGTTACTATAGGTGGCATACTGCTGTAACAGACTATAAATTTTGCTGGATACACACGTCAACCCTGTAACACACATATGATTGCAGCCATTGTACAGGCATAATCACACACACATCAGGCAAACATACAATGCACCACTGTATGCCAACACAGATGAGCATTACCTGTGTACCATATGGTGCTGTGTACCACTACTTACACACCCTTATGCCTGCAGTCTGTCCTCTGTGCAGACTACAGGAAACACACATGACAGTCTTTCCAAGCAATGTGAACGCACACCATACTGTGCTGTTTAGCCCTACAGCTTCAGGTAGTACTACAGTTCATATTGGTGATGGATTCACCTGCAGTATCACTCAATAAGCATACATGTATTGCTTTAGTCTACAATGAAACACCACATTCATCAATAGAGAGCTATGTCACATCATATGCCGTAGTACTATGTCTGCCTAACAGTACATTACACATCAGTTGCTGTCCTCACAGCTAGGTTAAGCACTACCATGTCAGATACAACATCACACTAAGCTATCACACATTTACAGACCTTGCACACATTCAGCGTTACACTCATTCAACCTCACATAGCAGCTATTGCATTAAGTACATGTGTGAGTGCATAGTGTCATAGGTAGTTAATATGCTATTGGCCCTAGGGCCTATGGCAGCCTAGCCATATGCTACCCTGGCCTTTGACACACATGTACTTTGATTTCACTTGCCCCTGCCAACCTGAACCACAGAGGTGTTTCCTGGGGTGTATTAACAATCTCCCACACAATCATCAGGGGTATTTATAACAACTGCTAAGGAGGAGCCTTGTTTGCTATTGCTATGTGGTCTATTCCGGTGTATGGCATATGTCTGAGATGGGAACCTATCCCTCCAGCATGTACTGTTTAGTGAGCTGACAAGGTTTAGGGCCCTAGAGCATGTAACCCCGAGAGGTTGCGATATGTTGCCATGGTGGTTGTCACCCAGCTATGGGTGTGACATACCACTGTATGTCCGGCAGGGGTCACCTCTGTGTGGCCAGTATGCAATACAGTGTAGTTGTGGTTTTGTGAGTCAGTCTGCATAGGGAATCTGTTTGCAGACAGTATTATCCTTTGGGAGGTCTGTTTGTGGCCTGTTCACCTGGTGTAGTTGTCATGTGAAGTATATACCACACAGGGTATTGTGATGAGTAGAGGGGAACCCTACCCTATACTTCCATAGATGACACACCTGTTGTCATGACACATACCACACAGACAGATTACAGGTGTAGTGTGGCACTGTCTTCATCACAGTGGAGGCTACTGTCCACCTGTGTCCCATGTCCCCTTATCACACCTTCACTGTTAGGCAGAGCTCTGCCTATGTGTTAGTTAATGGATACACTGTTTTGGGAAGGTGGAATGGCACTGCAGTATCAACACTTGTCTACAGTCGATGCCTTGTTCACCACACACCTGTTGCGGTACATATGACCCCGTGTCTCTGTGTCTCTCTCTCTCACTCTATATGTATATATATATATATATATATATATATATATATTTATTTATTTATTTTATTTAACATTTGTTGACCGGGAAAGTCCGACTAGGTTCCACAGATCCTGTTTTCAGTGGAAGCCCGGGGAGAAATGCTCCAGAAGCATGTCTTTAGAATGTGGGAGGAAACTGGAGTACCCGGAGGAAACCCATGCGAACGCAGGGAGAACGTGCAAACTCCACACAGAAGACACCCCAGCCGAGAATCGAACCAGAGAACCTCTTGCTGTGAGGCGACAGCATTAACCTCTGCACCACTGCGCCGCCCTAATGTATTTGCCATATATATACATATATATATATATATATATATATATATATATATATATACATATATATATATATATATTATATATATGCATATCTATACACATACATGTATACATCCATTGCTGTACACATGGATGTACATATAGGCACATGTACAGTCCACCTTTCATGGTGGGGATCTCACTTATGCGACAGTTGTGGGATGTACAGGTATGTGATTACATTGCACAGTGTTGTGCAGAATGCATATGGGTGTCCTCAGCCCTTGTAGCATTAGCAAGCCTCACTGTCTGTAACACATCAAATCTGACAAATCTGTCCCACAGCATTTAACCACCACATGACATATATCAACACTACCATAGCTGGCCTTAGGCATAGGCCTACTGGGTGGCCACCTAGGGCGCCGCTCTAGCAGGGGGTGCTTTTCCACTATTTATGTGAACACAAGGATGGGGGCACCAGGAAGTGTGGTAGGGGGTGCCGTGGGGCCCTTTTGCCTAGGACACCAGTTGACCTAAGGCCACTCCAGCGCACTGCATGCTGTCTTCTTGGCCACACACTACAACCTACATGGATATATTCACATATCAACATTCACTGATAGATAGCTGTCCACCCTTCACTAACAGTTGCAGTATGTCCCATGCCCTATGCACATGTGCAGATACAGATAGATACATACTGCTGCCACACATGGATGATTTGCAGTGTGTAGAGTACTCTTCAGGAACATCTACAACATGCCAACACATACATTTGAGTTATATACCTTACCTTTGTATTTACCTGCTTCGTGTGTTACGGTTTTGTATTTTTTTTTTTTTTTTTGCTGGTTTGATTTTGTTTTTTGCCCTCTATTTCACCTTCTGTCTTTTTTTTTTTTTTGCTGGTTTGATTTGGGTTTTTGCCCTCTATTTCACCTTCGGTCTTTTTTTTTTTTTTTTTTTGCTGGTTTGAGTTGGGTTTTTGCCCTCTATTTCACCTTCGGTCTCTGTTTCTGCCTCTCTTCTGTCTCTCTCTCTCTCACTCTCTGTCTCGACACCTGCAATGATATAATTGCATGTGTGGACTGCAGGTACAGCCTGCTTTTCTAGGTATCTGCACTTGTGCATGTGACAGCCTCTGCACCAATTGCTGCCCACCATTCAGTAATTGCATGCAGCCTGCTGTTTGGTGATTGCATTACTCACTGTGATTGCAGCCCACTGCTATAAAATTCTAGGTTAGGTAGGCATAGCCCTTTCAGATTTCAAAGGTGGGGCCCATTCTTGTTTGCTCTGGACACCGTTGTGTCAGTCTGAAGGTTGGTATATGTCTCTTATCTGATGCTAGGGTTGTAGCCAGTTATGTGCATGTTGTACTCATACATGTATGTTGCTGCTTCCAGTACACACATCTCAGTGTAGACATGTACGCACCCCTCCAAATGCTAACACAGGATACATGGGAGTATGTACTTTTTTCTCACTTACACAATTAACTGCCATACAAATGTGGTTATTGCACTGTATTCCTGTGGCCAGTGTTTATCCTGGTCTGATACTGTGTGGTGTTTGTAAGGTGCTACTGTAACATTATTCCCTGCTAGGATGGCTGGTTCTCCTTTCACAGTCATGTCATGCAATTCCACAACCACTGCTGGTTAAGACACACAGAAAAGGGTTTGTGTTATACCATTCCTAATTTCCATTTACATGCCCTCATTGTAATGCATGATATATTTATTTCAGAACCAAGTTATTTGTATATCTGCTGTGGCTTAGTGGTAATTCATGCAGTCTATTGTGTCAATTGTCTGGGGTTCGAGACTGGCAGATGTTTTTTTTTATTTTGCTGCTCAGCAGAACAAGGGCCCCTGCCATAGAGTGACTAAGGCACTTTTAAGCAGTAGTAAGTGGGTTTGCGCGGGTTTGCATGACGCTTAGCTAAGCGCACACATGTGCACACTCACTTAATCCCGCTTACTACTGCTTAAAAGTGCTTACTCCCGCTAACCCCCGCGCTAATTTCTTTGAAAGAAAAGAAAATGGGGAGATAGGAAAGTGGTGAAAAAGGGGGCACAGAGAGGGGAAGACAGTAGGAAAACAAGCTCGGGATGTGCAGGACAGGTGTAGGGAAAGTCCATAGCTGCCCATTTCTTTGCCAGCAACAGCTGTGCATATGTTGAAAATTTGGAGTGAAATTTGAAACCTTCCACCCCTGAGAGAGGGGTGAGGACAACATAGTTTGTTGTACTGCCAATTAGAATTATCAGTGTACATGTCCAATGGACATGTGTGCAAAATGGGAAGCTATATATGGGGCGTAATTTTTTTTCGGGTACAGATTGCCCTTTTTTTTTTTTTTGCAGGGGAGAGTGGTAAGTAAGGTAGAGGAAGTAGGTATATTTGGGGAGGTAGGTTGGGTAGGTAAACAGACAAGACAAACAAGATGCATACAGGGGCAGAGTATGACACATGGGGTGGGTAAACACAATTGACAGGGACGGATGTTTGGAAATCGCAAGCCCATGAGCCAACAGATGGTAACAGTGGGATATCCCCACCCATGGGCAGTCACCATTGGACCTTCACAGACCCGAGGGTCGCTGTGCTGGGGGCTGCTTAGGAGGGGCAGGCTCACCCGTGAGTCATGCCACTCTCGCCTCGTGCTGGAGTAGGGGATCAGCGACTAAACGCTGGATCTCCCTACACACCACAACCCAGACCCTTCGGAGGGTGAAAGGAGGCCCTTCTCTGCCCATGCTTGCAGGGGGGTGAGCCCCATCCCCTGCAGTGCTTCCACCCGAAGGTGGCACAGGACCTACGGAGGAGGGTGGCCCGGGCTGGGCACCAGACCTGCTGGTGCCAGGTGTAACTGCCAGCTGAGGTGGGACAGGTGGGTCCGCTGGGACCGGCCTTCCCATACGTTCTGTGATTAGGTGTTTTTAGTTACAACATAGACAACAGCATTCCACGTTAGTTGTAACAGCATGCAGTAATATTCCCATTAATCCAACACACCAGGGTTACAACAGTTGAACAGCAAGCATAACACATGCATGTATTGAACGACAGTAGACATTCCAACAGCATGCAGGGATGATTGGTGGCAACAGGCCACCAAGATTGTGGTGTTTTAACAGGGGACATGCATCAAAGTAGGTGCAGATTTTTTATAACAATAGGACTTATGTCCCAACAAATTTTATGAGATTACACATACCCATTGAGGTGTGGAATTGCATTGTTCATGCACATGGAGTAGGGTGTAAAAAGAAACTTCCATTAACATCTTATTAGTACTTTAACTGTACACTACATTCCTATTGACGGCAGGTGTATATCCCCTACATGTATTCTTACACTAAGCAACATGCATTTGATTGCGTTATGGGTTTTGCTACTTCATGATATACCTGGCTTATATCTGACATGGTAACTATCCAGGATGCAGATGTTACTGCTACATACTTGTATTACATTGACTTGTTTATGTATGTGCACATCTGGATGTGTTCACATGACTTTTTCACTTGTTTTCTACGCAACCCTACTTTTCAGGTAACACACTTAAGTTTCTGGGGAACACCTTGACAGGCTACTCGTGTGCCAGATTTACCTATGCATGTCAGCCATTTCATAACTGTTTAGGACTGTTGCATACTTCACAGCTACTGGCACTTCCTTCATCCACTTTATATGGGACTGCACTACTGGGGGTTGTCAGCACTTACTACAACAGAGTAACATTTCTTCTCTGCAAGGGTTCAACAACATTTCTGAGTAACTGGCACATACACACTGCAAGTATTATGCCTTTCTTATTTACATTAAAACTCTTTTCTACAGGCTCTCTCCTGTATTTGACATTACACTACATACAGTAGACCTATTCAGGAAATGTTATACCTTTATTGATAGGTTACAAGACTGTTTTACAGGCTCACTCACATTTTATCTATGACAGTGCATGCAGAGATAGTATTCCAGACATGTTTTTGCTTTATTCATGGGTTACTACACTCTATTCCTGCCTATCTGACTTATGATATGTGACAGTACATGCAGATGATTTATTCAGGGAATGAATGTTTTATACTTCACAAATACTGCCACTTCCTTATAGGTTCATAGGTTCATAGGTTCATACTAGGCTATCTGCCCTGGGGCAATTATAAGCCTAGCCCGATTCTGTATGGCTTACGCCACCCCTTGATTTGAGTATACTGTGCCCTTTTTTAAGGTTTAGTTTACTGTGCCTCTGTCTAATAGTGACACAGGAGTAATCCCTGGGACAAACCTACGATCCCCCATCCACTTATCGAGATTCTTCTTGAAGAGATTCAGTGAGGTGCTCTGCCTCACATGAACTGGAATTCTATTCCAGAGCGAAGGGAACCTCTGGGTTATGAACCTGTCCCTCCAGCAAGTTCTATTTATTTCTGTGCTGAGGTTCAAGTCCCTCGGCGTGTGGCTCTAAGGGATTTAGATTTACTGAGGTGGAGCATGTCCATTAATTCTGGATTTGACATAGCTTTGTATGTCAGGCATAGATCGCCTCAAGTAGGCGGTATGCAACTGAGTAGAGCTGGAGTTTTTAACCGAGCAGTATATGGCATCTGTTTGAGACCCTTGATCCTCTTGGTGAGATACTTTTGGGGTCTTTCTAATTGCTGCAGGTGTCGGGTAAGGTACATCCCAAAAGGGCATTGTATTCTATGATGGGCCTGATGAGGGATGAATAAAGGGCACGATTACCTCTCTTGATCTAGATGTGAAACCCTTCGTGATGAGGTGGGCTATGTAGAAGGTCTTTCTAACCACTTTGGCAATGTGGTTTTCAAAGGAGAGATTGCTATCAACATGGGTCCCCAGGTCTCTAATAACTTTCTCTGTACTTAATGGGTTTCCGCCTATGTGGTAATTTGTGGGCACATTGTTTTTGCCAAAGGGTATGACTATACATTTTTTGGCATTTAGCTTTAAACCATGGCGCTGGCACCAGTTATCTGTCTCTGTGAGACCTTTTTGAAGGATGTTTGTGTCAGCTGGAGAGTTGATTATGGCACTTCATCCACTTCCTATGGGACTGCACAACTGTGGGTTGACAGCACCTAATACAACAGTACTATTTATTATTGCAAGGGTACAACAACATTTCAAAGTAAGTGACACAGACACACTCCAAATTTTATACCGTTATTAATTACATTGAACAATCTTTTCTACAGGCTCTCTCCTTTACTTGTCATTACAGTGCATACAGTAGACATATTCAGGACATATTATACCTTTCTTGATGGGTTACAACACTCTTTTTCAGGCCTGCTCACTTATATGTTATGACAATACATGCAGGGATAGTATTCCAGAATTATTTTAGCTTGATTGGTGGGTTAGTACACTCAATTTCTGGCTCACTGACGTTTGTTATATAACAGTACATGCAGAGGATTTAATCAGGACATTTTATTGCTCTATTATTCGGCTTATACACTTTTCTCATGCTCACTCACATATATCATGTAACAATACATGCAGAATATTTATTAACCTGCCTGGTGGCGCAGCCTTAGCAGCCTATCTGCATAGGCTTGCTGATTCATAGCATGAGCACCTGCAGCTGTGGAGTAAATAAAGGGATATTGAGACATACCTATCCATTATTTAGACTATATTAGCTTATCTTACATACTGCATTCCATGGCTACCTACTTAGTAGTGGGGCATCTCGCATTTGACGGGTCTCCTGGATCCACTGGTTCAGAAGGTCCTGTTTCTGCCTCTTCAGGTCTGCATGGTGGTGACAGACCTGCTCACCAGTCCAAGGTATGCCTGTAGCACTGGTGAGTTCATGAGCCAACCGGTTCCAAGCCTCCGCCTTATACTCCGTTTCTTGGAACTGGCCCTGCAGGAGTCGAGTCTCATGCCAATGGAGTAGGAGCCAAACCATATATCTTGACTCCTCGATGCCCCAGCGTTGCGCTCGAAAGCGTGTACCCTCTCCAACACCAGACATTCTAACTGCAGATGTGAGCTACAATCAGTTATGGTGAGTATTCCCACCTATACGGCTTAAATATGCCGCATTTCCCACACTTTTCTGTGACTGGCCATTTTTGAATATTCTCGGCTGACTGCAGACATGCTTAGCAATGGTTAAGCAAACATTTATTACTATATATATATGTTAACAGTGGATGTTTTTCCTAAGCTGTCATGGCTTAGTGGTTCAGTACTTTGATTATGATGCACAGTGTCCTGGGTTCAAACCTTATCATTGTATTTTATTTTACTACTGTCCAGACAAGTTAGGGGGTGTGGCTGTGTGTAAGCAACTTTGCTCTACATTGCTCCACGTTGCCCGACAGGGCACTGGTTGGCACAGCGCGCACCTCCGCGCAAACTGATTGCACTGGGTAAAGCGCTATTTATCTTTGGGCAACTATTTTGCACTGGGTAAAGTGTGATTTAGCTATTGGCAACTACACAAGTTAGCTAGGGGCAACTACATTGCGCTTGGTGAAGCGCTGCTTAATTGCGGCCAATTTTATATTGGGATCCTTTAAAATATTTATTTTATTCACTGATACATTGGCCATTTCACTGCGTTTTAGTTATGTTTAAACATATATGTTGGGTATTATTCCATATACTGATTTAAAAAATAAATACGAAAGGGAGTGGTGGGACTCGAACCATGAATGTCTCTTCTTTGTGCGAAGGCTCTACCATTATGCTATTGCTATTTGGTGTGATTTGCATAAACATTCTTTCTTATGCTCTTCCATGTGAGAATTGCTGACTGTAGCTAAGCAATGGGCACACACGCGCAAATACGGGCAGCTATTTTGGGTATTTAAAAAAAATTTTATGGTTATGCGTTTTAGATGTGTGATGGGGGTTTACATTATCAGGCAGTGAGGTGTTGGGTGCAGGGACATTTGAGCGGACTCGCTCTTGTTTATTTCCTTTATTTTTAAACACTTGCAGAGGTGTGGACATTTGGACTGCTCGGCAGTCGGACACGCCCCCTGCTTTCTTACACGGTCCGTGTAGGACTTACGGTTGGGTCAGCATGCCCTCATGCATATTCATGGCACGCTGATGTCATACTGTTCAACTGCAGCCTCCAAATAAGACTTATTAAGTCTTACACGGAGGATTTGTGAATCTGGGGGATAGTGTTAGACAAGATCTAGAAAAATTTGAAGAAAATTTATATAAAGATATTGAGCATAATAGGAAACCTTTTTATAGATACATAAGATGTGGAAGGAGTAAAGATACACAGATTGATAAACTGTGTGCAGATTCTAAAATTTATTCTCAGACACAACAGATTATAGATATATTTACAAAATCTTATGCAAAACAGTTTGGCTCCACAAAAGGGATGGTAAGTTGTCTTAGTGGCATCCAGGTAACCCCAGATACTGGAATCAAAATAAATTATATTGAAAAAGAAC
This sequence comes from Protopterus annectens, assembly GCF_019279795.1. Taxonomy (NCBI): domain Eukaryota; kingdom Metazoa; phylum Chordata; order Ceratodontiformes; family Protopteridae; genus Protopterus; species Protopterus annectens. The sequence continues at coordinate 737,030,281 of NC_056731.1, read as the reverse complement.
TGTGCAAACTGGATCCAAACAAAGTGCAGGGAGGAGACAGAATAAGTAACAATGACCTGAGAACACTTAAGCAAGAACTTACACCGCCATTACAAATATTATTCACTAGGTCATATAAATATGGGGAGATTTCTCAAGATTGGAGACATGCACTTATTAAACCTGTCTTTAAGGGAAAGGGGAGTAGGACAAACCCAGAATCATATAGGCCCTTAAGTCTACTTTCATGTTGTGGAAAAATAATGGAGAAGGTAATACTGGATAAGTTATTGTCAGAACTGGATAGGTTGGGACTTGAAACCATATATCAGTGTGCATATGTTGAAAATAGATCCATTACCAACTGTAACATGATGTTCTATAACAATATAATAACAGCTCTAAATGAAAAATTGTGCTGTGATGTGATTTATATAGATTTAACTTCAGCATTTAACAGGGTCATGCACAAAACACTGATCAATAAATTAGTACAACTAAGTATTGATGTACTGTTGATAACATGGATAACTTCATGGCTTACAAATAGGACACGGCAAGTATCATACACCAACTGGACAAGTGAAATCCTTGATTACAGTCAAGGTGTCCCACTGGGCTCTGTACTAGGCCCTTACTTGTTTAGATTGTATCTTTCAGACCTTACTTTTTCATCTGAGGTGTTCTGCAGTCTATATGCTGATGACCTGAAATTGGGTAAACTGATTACAAGTGTTACAGATAAAACATGTCTGCAAAATAATTTGACTAAATTGACCATTTGGGCACAGGAGAAAAATATGTTGATAAATACATCAAAAACTAAGCATATGAGATTTTGGAGACATAAACTGAAAGGTGAATATTTAATACAGCACAAGGTGATTGAAACTGTAGACTCATTTAAGGACCTAGGTATATGGGTTGATTCAGCTATGCGTTTTTTCTAATCATATCAACCAATTGGCTAATGATATTTATAGAACTATAGGTTGTTTAAAAAGATTTATAAAGTCTAGGAAATAAAACATAATGAAGTCATTGTTTGTTAGTTACATTAGACCCAAACTTGAGTATGGAATAACAATATGGAAACCCTATAGGAAAACAAGCATGAATAAACTGGAAAGAGTACAGCAGAAATATACTAAGGGCATCCATGGATGTGAAAATCTAAGTTATTATGAAAGACTAAAATATTTGAATTTGTACAATGTCTCTTACAGATATTTAAGAGGAGATCTTATTCAGGTATATAGGGCATTAAGAGACAACTACCTCTGGGAATGTTTGGGGTTGTCAAAAAGTACTAGAGAATCGTCAGATAACTTATGTAGAAGATTCTGTAGGAATGAGAAGTGTACTAATTGGTTCTCTGACAGAGTAGCTGATGCTTGGAACAGACTACCAAATTACATTAAAGCAAGTGCTAGATGTTTTTAATAACAGCCTGGACATTTATTATGGGAACAAGTGTTTTGGCATATTGGCAAGCTAGAAGGGCTTTAATGCCCGTGCTTGAAACATTTGTATGTATGTATGATCCTCTCAATATAACAAGGTGGTTTAGGATTACCTGATTTGAAGGGATATTTCTTTAGCTACACAGTTAAGATTCATATATATAATAGAAGCAGAAAGCTATAATTCAAAGTGGAAAGGGATGATGATGAAGCAGGGGAATGTTCCAAAAATAAGACAAAAGTGGGATTTTGGATGCAGATCTTTAAATTAAATTACAACAGCCTTACAGTATATGATATTCATAAACAAGTATCAGGGATTGGTATCAGAGTATTGTCAAAGAGAAGGGGATAGGGGAATCCAAATCCTAACTGAAAGACCTTCTTTGGCATAGTTTTTAGTTAAATTTAGAACAGAAGCTGCTGTTAAAAGTGGATAATTAGTAGGGCATATAAACATTGCACAGTAACTATAGGAATCAAGCAGATGATGTTAGAAATGACTGGATAAGCAATTTACAAGAAAACAATGGCAGGATATATGCATGGCGTCCAAATATGTAACGAAGTCTAGAATATTTACAGTTTTTGCTTGGAAGTGTTTTCATAGATATTTTTATACCCTGAGCAGATTTCAAAGAATTTTTCCTTAGATAGATGCCAAATGTTGGAGATGTGCTAGAGAAGAAAGAGGTACCTAGAAACATATGTTTTGGGAGTGTAATGAGTTGGCAGACTTTAACAATTCCCTGCAGAGTATTCTGTCAGAAATATTGGGTAACAAATGAGTGTAATTAAGGAAATGATTTTTTTTAGCTTGGACACAGGATCTGAGTTGTTTAGAAACAGTAAGGCCTTGCTGGGTTTAATTCTGGTGTCTGCCAGAAAAAGCAATTACTAGGCAGTGGAAATTGTAGACTAAACCAACTGTAGTTGAAGCATTGAATATTGCAACAGAGATAAAAGAACTGGAAGTGGCATCTTTAGAAGGGGAAGGAATAAACTGCATAGAAAAAATGGAAATTGTAAGAACAATACATGCAGAATAAAGTTTTGGAGGAGTGAGGTTTAAGGGAAGGCAGGAATTGATCAATTTATGTAATGATCAATTGTTGATAATTATACAAATGAATATATGTGATGTATAATGTTTGCAACTTGGAATATGTTGATATGGTTTGTTTTCTGTTACATAAATGTATGTTTGCCTACGTCATAAGTGAAAATTCAATAAAGGTGTTAAAAAGTGTGTATTCTAACTTAGGTATACTAGCTCTAATTTATCATCCAAACATTTGTTGTGCAGAGTAAACTATAAGACCTTGGTGAGGGTCAGACTGATGAAATACCTCTTTTGTAGTTTGGACTGCTTTCTCAACAGCTCCATGGGATTGCGGATAGTGAGGATCTGATGTGGTATGTATGAAGCTGTAGTCCTTAGCAAGTTTACAGAAGCCTATAGATAAAAACTATGTTCTGTTATCTAGGATTAGTTGGATAAGTATGACATATCAGTTAAACATAGCCTTAAATTTAGTTATAATTTGTTAGCTAATTGTCATTGACACATGTAATATTTCTGTATCCTAGTAGTAATAATCCACTGCTACACAGTAGCTCTTTCCTTCAAAATCACAAACATCATCAGCTATTTTCTCACAAAGACCTTGTGGTAAAGGTGTTGGTAGTTAGGGGTCTCTCCTCTCGAAGGGCTTATGTATTCATATGGTAAAGGTGTTAGTAGTAAGGGGTCTCTCCTCTAGAATGGCTTATGTATTCATGTGATAAAGGTGTTGGTAGTAAGGGGGTCTCCCTCTAGAATGGCTTATGTATTCATGTGGTAAATCTGCTGGTAGTAAGGGGTCTCTTCTAAGATGGCTTATATATTCATGTGGTAAAGGTGTTGGTAGTTAGGGGTCTCTCCTCTAGGATGGCTTACGTATTCATGTGGTAAAGGTGTTGGTAGTTAGGGGTCTCTCCTATAGGATGGCTTATGTATTCATGTGATAAGGGTTTTGGTTGTTAGGGGTCTCTCCTCTATGATGGCTTATGTATTATACAAAACTGGTGTGTTGACTCAAGCTTTGCAATGTCCATGCTGATGTTGGGCCACCAACCTGATATTTTGGTTCTTTCATAACCTTTAGCTAAGCCTTGGTATCCTTCCTTTACTTTTAGCATTTCAGCATATTGTGAAGAGGATACAACAATTCTCTCTTGGTACAGTAGCAAACCATCATATTTAAACAATTGTGCTCTGATTGCATAGTATTTGTACATTAGATACTTTGTCTGTGTCCAGTGGTCAGCCCATCCCTCCTGTACATACTTAATAACAGTTTGTACGTCATTGTCGTATTTATCAGAGTGATTTACTTTTTCTAGTCTGTTCATAGTTAAGTAGATGCTGGTTGATTTGCCATGATCCTCTGTGTATGAGCAATAATGTGTTCCTTGGTTATCGAGGTGTGTCTGATTACTGGATAGCTGGACAATCTGCCATCTACAATTAATTGTTTTCCAGGCAATAATTTGCTCTTGACATTGAAATATCTCAGTTTCATAAGTGACCCCTGACATCTTTGTGGTACTTTGTCCAGCTCATAGGCATTAATCAGTGGAGTAGGTGGTTTATGCCCAGTATGAAGCTGGAAACACTCTAGCTCCAAAAGTTATCTTGAGAACATTTCACATGCATGCAAACATGCAAAGCACTCTTATTTCTATTTGTGAACATCTCCGTTCTGTATCATTTAGTTTTATGGAGCCATGAGCAATATCTGTTAAAACCTATCCACAGTCCATTATTCTGGAGTAAAGCAGAATCACTGTCATAAATACTTGAATCAACACTCACTGTAGGTTTCCTGATGTCATAGCAAATGAGCACTGGATTGGACATCAGCATTCATTTAACTTTGCAGAAAGCTGTGGCTTGAACATTTCTCTCTAACTAGGGTACATCTTTCTTCATTAGCTCTATCAGTGGACATAGCACTCCAGACAGATCTGATGCAAAAATTTTCAAAAAAAATGATCATGCCTACAACATGACATAGTGTAGTTACAGAGCGTGGACTCCTCAGTTCTGTTTTGGCCTTAACCTTGCTCAGATCTGTCTGATTCTACTAGCACTCATGTTGTGACCTAAACATTAGAATTTAAACTTTCCAAAACTGCTTTTGCCTATATTCAGTTTCAGATCTGAATTTATACTAACCTGTAGCAGTCTTATGTCATAAATTTCTTTATTAGAAGCAAACATTAGCACATCATCCATGTTAACAACAGCAATAACACGTACACTCATGGCCTTTCACACAGCTTGCTTGTCATATGTCAAAATGGGTCTTTTTCATAAGAATGAAAACCCACTTACTTGAATCACTAAATGTCGAGATGACGTCTCCAAAACCTCAAATGAATGAACACTCAGATCACCAATTAAAAACTCCAGAAAAGTAACCATCAGTCCAACACCAAAAAAAAAAAAAAATCAAACCCACCCATGCGGGGAGCTGTGCCCCACACCCCCCCTAACTAAATATACCAACTTCAAGATCACACTACAGTGGGGAGAGGGGCAAAGTTCACCATGGTGGCCAAGTGGTTTCTTTCCCACAGTAACTTTCCAGCCATCTGAGTGTTTGTAAAATTGTTGTTTCTGTGAAGTCGTCTCAGTCTTTAGAGATTCAGGCAAGTGTTTTTTCTTTCTTTTCAAGTAGACCTCAAAATGGGTCTACTTCTTAAGAAAGAAAACCCACTTACCCAAATCACTAAATATTGAGACAACTTTCCCAAAACCTAAAATGAACAAACACTCAGATCACTGATTAGAAACTCTGAGAAAGTAACCACATGTCTGGCACCACAAAAAAATCAAACTGAAGCAAATTAAACCCACCATGTGGGTGGCTTTGCCCCCCCCCCCACACACACACACACACATACACACAACTAAATATACCTACTCCAACATCGCACTACAGTGGGGAAAGGGGCAAAGTTCATCATAATGGCCAAGTGGTTACTTTCCCACAGTAACTTTCCAGTCATCTGAGGGTTCATTAAATTGTGGTTTTGGCGAAGTCATCTCAGTCTTTAGAGATTCGGGTAAGTGGTTTTTCATTCTTTTCAAGCAGACCTGTCTAAATATTCCTAGGGCAAAAATTATACTTAATTACCCTCTTTTGAAACAAAATATTCCTGTTGAAGTAATAAAGGTTGTTAGCTTTTGACTGCTTCTTCATGGGTATATGTGAAAACCCACTGAAATCATCTAACAATACTCTTACATCTGTCTAGCTTAGGTATTTTATTCTCTAGATTAGCTAGAAACAAACTCTCCATTGTCACTGCATCAGTTATGTTTTTTTAAATCAGCACATTTTCTAACATTGCTATTATTTTTGCTAACTGGAACCATAGGTGAACACCATTCAGTCAATTCATTTACACATTCCTTCAGACTAAAAGATTTGAGTTTGGACACTTTTTTAGACAGGAGTGGAAATGGCACTCTTCTGGATGTAGTCAAGGCATACGGAACAATGTTTGGTTTTAACTTTATCTTTTGCGGCTCACAATTAAGCAGACTTACTTCACCAAACACATCTATATTTTGTTTCTGGCAATTAAGCCCCAAATCACACAGCACATTTGTACCAAGCAGATTATACATGTAGCATGTAGTAGTGCATAAACACAAAATTCATATATGTACCCTTGTCAGTCAGACATTGTTAGGAATCTACCTATGCACTTGAGTTTGCCTGCAGTGCTATGTATTTCTTTCTCTGCTCCATAAAACTGCAGATTCTTTGAGATGCTTCAATATGTAGGATGTTAAACCAAAGTAATATTAGCTCCTGTATTTATTTTCAAACTTACTGGTACTCGATGAATTGGGTATTTGACCTGCCAGTTTGACTCAGTGTTAGAAACCAGAAGAAATGCTTTCTGAGCACCTTTCTCAGTTTTATTCTCAGTGACTACCTCTTTTACTAGATTAGTTTTACATGATAGCAAAACAGGACATCTTGTTCCATTTCTTATACTTTCTGCCACATGCTGGACATTACTCTGACTCACTGTGTGAATAGTTATGTCTCATGCATTCGCCCAACTTGATTTAACTCAGTTTCTCATGCACATATGCCACCTTCGGCCAGTACCATGCATTCTACTTAGCTTGCCATTTTCTTTGTATTTTACCTCACACAAATAATTTCCTGTCCTCATATTATCATTTTGTGTCTTTACAAATTTAGTCACTCTAGCGATCTGAATCTCATTTTCCAAAGTTAGATTTGCTCTTAGCTGTAACTTTTGAGACACTTCAGCAGAAGCATAGCTGGATCAATTAGCACCCTTGCAATGAACCAGTGCCCCACTCCCTCAGCTCTTCAAGTGTTAAGCAAAAAAAAAAATAGCATTTCACTGTAACAAGCTGTAAGGAATCGCTTATTATAGTCAAATCTATACAATGTCCCCATTAAAAAGAGGACTTTCCTTCTACTGGCACACCAACCAGTTGGCCATATGCATGATACTCCCCTATTCCTCCAGCCCCAGCTATTCATTCCCCTTTTCTGTGCCCTGCCCCCCACCCCCCAGACAGCCCTCCTTTAACATTTTTCTTAAAAAAAAAACATTTTCTTCTTTTAAATTGTAGTAAACAGTTGCTACAAGTTATAGCTACCAGTGCAGAGTGCTTCAGTGCTCATATTTTAGTTTTAAAAAAATGGTACTTACGTATTATCCCAACCAGATTTCGAAGTCACCGTTATTCCTAAACCTATACTGAAAGTAGTTTATCATGCAGTGGGAAGGGGTGTGTAAACTCCAAAAATGTTTTTCTATTATGTTGTTTCTGATACAGGGAGATGAAAACATGGGAAAACATTCCTCTTCCTCCTGGGTACAGTCCGTTACTGCCGTAACTGAATGCAAGATCTGGAGGCATACAGTAGCAGCTTGCCAGTAACAGCGACTGTTCAGCCTTGTCATTAAAGTGCTTATTTACATGTGCGTTTTTAAGCATTTCTTTTCGTCTGACTTTATGTAGGGTTGAACTAAGGCATGCAACCAATTTGTCTTCTGTGTAGGGATGTGTTTTTTTAAATACTGTTTTTTATTACTTTTTTTATAGCAGTGTGAGCCTCTGTAACAGGTTTCACTTCAACACAGACTGCAATCCACGTTTTGTTTATGCCTTTGAATAGTTTCCATATTACTGGTAACAGGTTTTCTGAAATGAGTATTGAGTAAGAGTAAAGACAATCATAACTTACATTTCATTGTGGAAGAATCTGTGGCTGTTAAGGTAATATAACTGCTGCGTTAATTCTTCTTCCCTGTTGTATTCATTTTGCATTAAGTCGCGGCAGTAAAATATGGTACCCGGGAAGTGGAATTGGGATGTTACTCCTGTGCATGTTTGAGAACCATGGTGATACAGTACTGATTTGCAATTCAGACACCCCTTCTGACTTTCCAGTGTAACCGTTTCACAATAACATCAGGAATTAGAGTGGGTTACAAATCTGGTTGCAATAATACATAAGTACTAAAAATCTTTTTAAACTTTAGTAAACTGCTTTCTAGAAATGTAGCAAATGGTTGCCACAGTTTAAACCCTGCCTGCACAGAGCTCTACAGTGATCAGGTTTTAGAAAAAAAAAAGATTTTTTTTTGTTGCCTTTAAATTGTAGCAAACTGTTTCCTACAATGTAGCAAGCAATTGCTAGAGTTTAGACCACACACGGAGTTCAACAGTGCTCAAGTTTGACCGTAAATGGAATACTGGCTTTTAAAACCCAGTATTATATTTAAGAGTGATCGTGATCGGCTGACCACTACCCCCAGCACTTTGCCCCAGGGCTGTTGCCCCTCTCACCTGCCCTAGCTAGGCTACTGCAATTCAGCATCCATCAGTTCATCTTCTGTTTGGTCAAACTCACAGTTTTCAGGCAGTTCATATAAACACCTGAGGAAAAGCTTCAACAGTCTCTCCTTTAGCATAAACATACATGTGAATGCATTCCCTTTCCTGAATAACATTGCTTTTTGACACAAAATGTTAATGGAGTTTATTATTACTGACTCATATGTAACACTCTGGCCTTCAGGAATAAATGATTTGTAAATGTCTTGTACTTGTTTGCCCGCAACATAAAGTGTTTTCCTGTATTTCTAAACTTTCTGTCAAGCTATGCTGTAATTCAAAAATGTCTTAATCTTAGTCTGTGTAATGGCATTCCAAATGGCTTTGCCAAACAGATTGGTTCTGGTGGGTTAAACTTGGCTACTTTTCAATTATTGTGGGCTATATGTATGATAATCAGTGCAACAATTTTATTTAGAGGTAAACAGTTATTTTTCAGTAAAAACAACTTGCTTTGCATTCTGTGGCATTTCTTGGTTGTTGGGTGCAGTTTTCTAGTCTGATTGACATTTTTCAATGGATTTGTTTGAAAACATTACAAGAATCATGTCACTATGCACACCAATGATTACCCATTTACTCTATTCTTTGCTGTCAATAACAGCACTAGACACAGATATTTGCAGTCATGATGCAATTTTCAGAAACAGCAGCATGGTAAAAGGCAACTAATATGACAGCAGCTTCATAACAACAAAACTGAGTATACCAGACTCTGAAAGCATTATGGGTATTTGCATTCTTAAAAGTACATATACAGATGCACGCTCACACATACATATATATATATGTGTGTGTGTGTGTGTGTGTGTGTGTGTGTGTGTGTGTGTGTGTGTGTGTGTGTGTGTGTGTGTGTGTATGTGGTTCTCCTGGGCCATGGGCACAAAAAGTTGTGTTACTTTATCCATTCATGTCTTGGTCTTGATCTTGATCTATTGTCCATCCAGGACACACTAGAGATCTCTTAGTCCATCCCCTTGAAAGTCTCATACAAGTTCCTTGATATGCTAATTCAGTATTCAGGGCATCATTTCTAGTTTTCAGGGTCAGAACAGGAGAGAGAGCCACCACCATGTTTGGCTTCTGTGACTTCACCCTCCTTCCTTCTGTCACGGATGACACTGAGTCTGTATGTTGCAACTAAGACATCACCTGGTCCCAGTAAGGATGCATATGATGCTACCATTGCTCAACTACCAGACCTGCTGTGCAGATGACATCAGAACCGTTTGTTCATTGTTCATTACTCATTGCATTGTCAGTATACATGATGCCAACAACTGGCATGTGTGACCTCTACTGGTGCTTACAGAAGGAAGATTTCTCAGAGGTGACTCTAGCTGTTAAGCATCAGAAGCATAATATTCAGTAATGTTTAAAGCTGCCATTGTATACCAGAAGAGTAGTTAAATCTTCCTCAAACATGCTTTGTATTGCAAGTGATGTAGGCCAATACCTGGAGCAAAGGCTGATGACCTCAGTGCAGCATCTCTGAAACTTAATAGAACATCAGTATAATGCTGCCTCTGTGGCCAGGCCATTGTTGTGTTTTAACAAATATTTTGGTGACAGCTCTACTTCAGGTGCTTTTACATATCAGGAGGGGCATTACATTATCTGGCAAATTGTCAAAAAGCAGGCTAATCACATTGTGAGCAAACAGCCACTAGTGCCTTTGCCACAAGCATCACAACCATCTTTGTCATGACGTGAGATGAGACTGACAGCAGTGAACAGACAGACAGAGCACAATCCAGTGTAAATTAGCATAAGGAACACGACAATGTCTGGTGCAGACCTGTGTGTCTTGACAGCCCATAGCTGGCAGAGTTACAAAGAACAAAGAAATGCATACTGTATTACAGGTGTCATGATAAAAACGTGACAGGCTATGAGGTGCAGTAAATGCTCTGTTTACATACGCATTACACATGACCACATAACACCACAAGCAGACAGCTGTCATCAGGGCCAGACATCATTAATGATACATGACAAGGAACACAAATGCAATGGCAGGGAACATGCACACAGTCAGGGGCACAGGGCACTAACAGAGGGTTTTGTCAGAATACCCATTATGTTTGGTGTGGGGGGATATACCACTCAACCATACCAAATTCATCAGTAAATACCAGTTTTGAGGGGCAAAATATTGGGGTGCCATGAATTCCTGAGTGGCCCCTTTAATTTCTGAATTTCCCGAATTTTTTTTAAATTTTTTTTTACTCCTGATGTCATTGCATGCAGGGTGTGTGCGATGACATCAGCTTCTGCAGTCCGGTCTGTATTCAGGCAGTGCACAGCTTCCTCAGCTCCTTCTCCAGGTAAAATATGTACATACAGCTTCAGAGAGTCTGCACTTAATGGCTGTGCATAATGGAAAATATGTACATACATGTGAGAGAGAAACAGCAACTTCAGAGAGTCTACAGGTCTATTATTTTCAAGCATGAGTGTGCTATTACATTTATGAAGAAACTGTTTACTTAACGATTTGTGCAGACAGGAGGTGATTGCAAGCATTACTGCATCTAACTTTCTAAATTTGTATTTGTATGCAGGTGGATGTATTATTTAAATGGAAACTGTTTACTTAACAGCTGATTGTAGGCATTACTTTTTTAACAGCTGATTTGTATTTGTGCAGGCAATACTTTTGAGACTGATTAGATTTATTTTCTTAATGGCAGAGTGTGTGTGCCCTCTCACTTAACAGCTGTGCACTCTCTGTGGGTATGTTACTTTTACTTAACGGCTGTGCACAGCTTCCCCTTGTTCCTATGCAAGAAACGGCAGCTTCAGCATGCAGGTCTGTTACTTTCAGGCAAGAGTGTACTCGATTACATTTATGGAGAAACTGTTTTTACTTACTTAACAGCTGATCAGGAGCTGATTGCAGGCATTACATTTTTAAGAAACAGAAACTGTTTACTTAATTGCATTTTGTGTGTGTTAACAGCTGATTTTGATATGTATAGGCAATATTTTTGTGACTGTGTGTGTGTGTGTGTGTGTGTGTGTGTGTGTGTGTGTGTGTGTGTGTGTGTGTGTGTGTGAAACTGCCCCAGTTAAGTATAACTGCTAGTTAGAGTTACTCAGACTCAAACCCTGTACCTTAGATACAAGGAGCAAGAGTCCAAATTCTCTACCCATACCACTGCCACTTGTGATTCAAGGAGTTAACCATAGTTCTCAATTCACTAAATCATGATAGCCATTTAAGTTTCAGTCTTCCTGTTTTTCAGGAAATGAATGGTAACACAAAACATTTTATTCTAGCAACAAGATTATACAAGCAATGTTTAAAATGTGTCTCTAGTTTTAGGCCTTTGTCCCCTCCCCCCAATAAATGTTAGCTTTTTCTAGATTTCTTGTGCTGCATAGTTCTTCAGAGGGAGAGTTGTTTAGTGCCGCTTATGCTAGATATGTTTGTGTTGTTAGTAGCAAAACAGGTTGAATGCTTGCTTTTTAATGTAGAAGGCTATGGGTTCTACTCTAGCCTTCTGCATCAAAAGCAAGTATTCTACCTGTTGTGCTGCCAACAGCACAAACAGATTTGGCATATTGCTTATGCCAAATCTGTTTTTGTTATTAGTAGCACAGCAGGTCGAATACTTGCTTTTGATGCAGAAGGCTGTGGGTTGTACTCCCACAGTATGTAGATGGATTGCTGATACTGCACAGTGTTGTACTTTTAAAGTGAGTGGATGCTGCAGTCCTGAGAATGTTCTCTTTGGCAGAGATACCTAGCAACTATGAACCTGTTATCACTTTGCCATCCATTTCCTATTGCAATATTAATAGCGTATCATTTTTTAATGTAACAGAGGCAATTTATTCCACAAGGGCAACAGGCATTTTATTTACAGATGAAACAATGAAATATTAAGTTGTTTGCAAGCAGCAATCTCTTCATTAATTACAGATCTTACAGATCTCTTTAATGTGGAATTATTTAGATGACTTTTACTTCTGCAGAGATTGTGCATATTTACTGATACTGGTGGATTACAGAAGTCTGAATAGACTTTTATGATGGAAATGTTCTGAATTGGGCAGTTTTGCCATTATTGGTTCATGCATTTTGTTTCATTGCTTACTGGAAAAATGTTCAAAACAATAAATTGAAAATGCACTCTTACAAGTGTGCTATATTATACAAGGAATATAATTTAAAATAATAAGAAAGGTGTATCAAAGAACACATCTATGTTTCATGTGCAAAGGGTGTATGATTTGAAAACAGCCCAAAGGTAATCTTTATTCGCCACTGGCCAGATGCATTTTCTTTGAATGTGGGTTTCAATGCTGTTTCAATGAATGTGAGTTTCAAGGGCAGAGAAGTTTTAATGCTAAGTCTATTTTCATTGTGAGACTGCATTGCTTTGTTTAGCAGATGTCTATCAGTGTTTATGCTATAAAATAAAATGAAAATTTTAAATGAAATCCAAATAATCATCGTAGAAGTAAAGCAGTATGCACATTACAGTGTTTGTGGTAAATGGGGTGAAATAGCCAAGTAATGGGACATTGGAATGGCTGCAGGGGGGAGGGCTGTGTATGGGAGCCCCATTCGACCATGATTTTGTGAGGTGGGGAGGGTGGCAAACTCAAAGACAGCCCTGGGTGTCACAAACTCAAGCTACACCACTGATCAGTAGACCATGAAAATTACTTTTGGAGGTCCTAGCGAGCTATAATATTCTTTTGCAAAAAATAAAATATTGCCTACCATTAAATGCCATACTTTTGCTACAAAACCCACATACTGCAAGTCACCAAAACCAAAATCCTAAGGTTCATCATCTTCTCTCTTCCCAGGGAACTACTTGCTACACATTTTAAAAAAAAGGTTACCATTTACTACAGAGTCTAGGGACATATTTTGGTTGTCTGTTCTGCAGTTTGCGTTTGAAAGTTGGTATCCCACAATTCCATTGGAGTGGGCAGGGTTACATAATTATGTATGCAACTTTTATGTTAATCAGTGTACAGATTTGTGCCTATTTTTCATGGGCCTTTGTCCAGATTTTTGATGTTTCCAGGTTGAGAGGTATGTGGGGGATGTCCTCTAGATGTTCCAAGGGCTGTGCTTTGCTGTATTCTAAAGACCATTCAATGGGATGAAGTTCTTAGGCTCCAGGTACTTACCACCCATACAATTTAAAAGACTACAGAGATGCATAGCCCAATTGCCCCAAAGCACTGTCTGGATAACTGACTTGCTTAAGGTCAGACAGCAGGCAAATAAAGGTCAGTGGAATCAAAGCATGAATCACAGGAAGCAGCTCAAAGCAATTCATAGTGTTAATACTCTGTCCATGTGATATTCCAAATGGAGTCCTCAAGGTTTCCATGTGTGTTGTTCTGTTTCAAGGCATCATTCTGTGGCATTACCTCACTAGCTGTAAGTCCCCCAACTTATGTTCTCCGATATGGCCAGGGCAGCTAACAGTTTCCTAAATGGTACACTGATGGTGTTCCATGCTGGATGTGTGGTATTGTCTGTGCAGGATGAAAATGATGCAGTGCCACAAAATGGACCAGACTGTAGAGTGAGAGGGCTGTTAGCCCCATATGTAGCTGGTGTGTCTTGACTTCCTCCATCTTCTACAGATAAATGCTTCACATCTCACCTTGAGCTAGCCCATCTGCATTGATGATGACTGCTATATCTGGTATATCGGGTGTGTCGTGACATCATTTTCTGGGACCAGTCAATAGTGGTTTTCCTGGCTGCAACAGCCATCATGAAGCACATCCACTTATGAATAAACTGTTGAACACATCAGTCTGAATCGTGGTGGTCAATTTCTCAGTGGCATATATGACAGTAAGTTAGACTTAGATGACATTTCTCTCTGTCTTCTCATTTATCTTGAAGGAGCTGTGTAATTCAGTGGTATGTTGTGGAGGAGGACATGGATAGTAATTCATGGCAACTGCATAGTGGAAAGTTTGCCCATATCTGACATAATCCTGATATCCAATCCAGCATATTCTATTGTAGAGAACTATGGTGGTGGAATACAATCACTGCACGTGAACCCTCCATAAAGGAGCCTCAGTCTACAGCCATCCATGTTTCCAGCACCATTGTCATACCTCTGAAACCACATACATTGAAAACAGGAAGAAGAAACATCCAGCCAAAAATCTGGACATGTAATTAGGATAAAATTTGAATACCAAATATACATACATGTTTTTGCTTCCAGTAGAAATGTGAGATACTGCTCAGGAACATTTAAAAAAACAGAGAGTGGAAAATATAAGCACATGATCAAAGTGACAATGTAGAATCTGTAGACTTTAATGAATTCTATTGCAAAATTCTACCATGCAAAGTCATTTATTTTTGCTTTCAGAAAAAGAGAGATGTAAGATGTGTGTACTCTTTCTTTAAACTATTGTTGGAATTAGTATGTTGGTCATTGATTGTGGTTTCTGAGTAGTAGGCAGCTTCAAAAATCAGCTGTGATGGGGGGGTATTCAGAAATTTGTGTGATGGGCTAAACTAAGCCAGAAAATAGGGACATACCTCCAATACTAGGGACATCCTTTGCAGGGGTAAATCGGATTTGAAAATAGGAATGTTTCTCCAAATTAGGGACAGTTGACAGGTCTGACCATTTTCCAACCCTCTGCAATGTACTCACAGCCTTAGTGGCTGACATCAAGATATTGTCAGAATCATCAGGTGTTTGCATCAGTCATGCACCCTACATCATGGCCCCTAGAATGCACAATGGTATCCTCAGCCAAGATTTAGTTTGTAACATGAACTACATACATTACTTCAATTAGATTAAAATATAATTTAACATTTATATCAACAGTATCATACAAACTATGCAACTCTTCTGCAGTGGTGCAGTGGTTAGTGTTGTTGTCTTACAGCAAGAGGTTCTCTGGTTCGTTTCTCAGCTGGGGTGCCTTCAGTGTGGAGTCTGCATGTCCATTCTGCATTTGCATGGGTTTCTTCCGAGTGCTCCAGTTTCCTCCCAAAGACATGTATCTGGAGCATTTCTCCCTGGACCTCTGATGAAAATGGGCTTCTGTCACAGATGGACTTTCCCGGTGAACAAATGCTAAATAAATAAAACACTGTTCATAATATGTTTTGTTAATATTTGCATCGCACTGAGAGTGACACTAATCCCATTTAATGAATATTCTTCCTTAATTCAGAAGAGTAATGCAATCATTTCCCTACTATCCTCAATAATAATCCTTTATTGTTTAGCTCAGACAAATCTGTATATAATAATTTCCTTCATTTTTCATTTAAAGGGCACTCTTCTTCTATAGGTAAACTGTCGTTCATCTTCTGTTTGTAGTAAATGCATTTCATGTTGTCAGTACTTATCTATAGCCTATCCAGACATTGATTTGTATATTTTGAATATAGATTGGGGCTTCTGGAGTTTTTCTTTCTTTCTTTCTGATTTGAGCACATTATGTTTGCTAGCATAAAGGCACTAAAGCAATTTTCGGCTGACCACTGGGACAACCTGAGCACTACAGCCAGGGGTAAGACATATTTCCACTGTATGGCAGTGCTCAAAACATTCTTTTTTCCAATTTTACATATTTTGAACTTATGGGTTGTATATACTGAACATAATTCTCTCAAATATAAATCATAAAGATATGTCCTTTGTTATTATTAACTAATATTTGTGCATAACCAAGTAAATACGTACTTGCTTGCATCTGATGTAAATCAGTTTGTTCCCAGAAGGATTTGATCATATTTTCCACATCCTGGATATAACTGTGACTAAGCCTTATATTCTTAGATTTATAGAATGTCAAATGAATGTATGCATGCATATAGTCTACCTTATCTAGTACTGGACTTTTCCTAATCCCGTCATTCCACCACATTATCTTCTCTTTCCACATTTCCATAGCTGCATTTCTCATCTCATTCATACTAATTTTTGTAAAGTATCCAGGATTTGTAACCCTACCAAAACCAGTCGTGTCTGACTGAAAATGATTGTGCAGATTATAAATGATGTATAATGTTTGCAACTGAGAGTGTGTCAGTATGGTCTGTGATGTAAAATTCTTGCAACTAGTATTGTGTCAGTGTGGTTTGTTTTCATTTATATAAATGTATGATTGCTTATGTCATAAGTGATGGTTTAATAAAGATGTTTCTTGTTTTAAAAAGGAGGCAGGAATTTAATAATTTATGTAACATTGCTTAGGTTATATGATATATAGCAATATATGTGAAGTATAATGTTTGTTAATGTTAATTTGTTAATAGTTTGATTACTTTGTATAAATGTAAATTTGCCTATGTCAGAAGTGACAGTTCAATAAAGATATTAAAAAATTAAGCATCAACAGCCTCAGTGTTACTTGTGAAAGAATGTGAATATTAATATTAAATGATAATGTGCTGCACAAGTTGCTGGGTGGCACAGTGGTACGGCGGTAGTGTTGTCGGCTCACAGCAAGAAGCTCTCTAGTTCGATTCGTGGCTGGAGATCCTTCTGTGTGAAGTCTGCATGTCCTCCCTGCATTCATGTGGGTTTCCTCTGGGTACTCTGGTTTCCTCCCACATTACAAAGATATGTGTCTGACATGTTTGTCCCCGGGCCTCAGCTGAAAATTGGCTTTGTTCCAAGTCGGACTTTCCCAGTAAACAAATGTGAAATAAATAAAATGATGCTGTGATAAAGATGCATGCAAAGTCAAAACTAATGGGTACTATGCAGTTAAATATCCCTGCCTGGGCTAGTTACATATGCAGCCTATAGCCCAGATGTGTCTAGAAAGGAAACATTGGGTACAGGATAAATTGTAGGTTCATAGGTAAGTGTTAGGGTAGTTGTCCTTGCGGGCCATTTAAGCCTGGCTAATTTCCCTTTTGAATGTGAAAATCAAACCCTGTACCTTGTGTCTGTAACATAAACATCTTAATCATTATATCAACCCTCTCCCAAACAAAAAATGATCAGATATACCTGTGCTAAACAGTGAGTATAATATGGCCAGTCGGATCTTCCTAGGAAACTTGGAACATCATGTCACCTCCTGCAACAATACTGAAGCCAGCATCACAGAGATTCTATAGAGATATGTGTAGCATTCCATGCTGCGTTGGTATTTCATGTTTTTACATGCTGTCTGTGTACAGGCATCATAGAAGAGTCTTGCTATGGCCACTGACTGCATTAACCAGTGGAAAGGACCTCTCCCCAATCTGGTCATGCCATTGCCCCTAGGTGATACACCCTTAACCACTAAAATGAGACCATGCTTCCTTAGGCCTACATGATGACTGCATTTACTGCAGCACTAAAATTTTTGTGTGTCAGGTAATGGGTGCCACTTGCCATTGTCTAACCTAGAAAATATCAGAGGCACAAGACAAATCTCAGCATGTGATATGAAACACAATGGTACATATTAATATTCTATCATAGTACTGAGCAGTATGCATCACTTAAAATACTACACTAACTGTAAAATGTAAGTACAGGAACAAATATCTTCAGCAATGTCATTCATAGGATAGACCCTAACGTTATACATCTTAATAAAGCATTAGCCTAGCAAAATGATAGAAGATGTAAAGTTCAACTATCAATAGCACAGTCATACCATAAAGGCAGAATGGCAAAACCTAGTAATGCTGTACTAGTACATTTTTGTAGTTAGACCTATGATGATGTGATAATTCAAAATTCAACCAAGAAGTGTTTGGCTTGTTTCTAAATGAATGCATAGATACAAAGTAGTAAAATATTCTGATATTTTCAATCAGCTATTGCAATTTTTTGAGAAAGTCTGACAACTGTTTGAAATATTAGTAAATCAGAATGAGGAAACAAATGGCAGAATTAAGCAAAGAAGAGGAAAGCTTAAATAAACAGACCATGGACCATTGTTTTTTTCAATATCAGCCATACCCATTATAATGATTCATTTGTTTGCTTGTTTGGAATCATTAGATGAAGAATTATATAAAAAGAAACCAAAAAAATGCAAAGGTCCTTTTTAAATTATAAAGAAGTATATGCTTATGAATCTCAATGTAGTGAAAAGCTCAAAACTACAACAGCCAGTCAGAATCAATGTTTTAATTATGAGTGCCTTGAGTTATAGAGGGAGGTATAGAGGAACAAACTGGACCTATAAGAAATATTAACCAATAAAAGGCCTTATGCTGATGTAAAAATATACTTTTTTTAACTAGGAACAGCTTCAAAAACAAAGATAATTTAGAAGGAAGTAAATAATATAAAGGGCACAAGTAATAAACTTGAAATTTCCTATAATTCTGAAGGTAAAAGTACTTCAGTGAATTCCTATAATGAGACTTTATTAAGGTAATTAACCAAGATGACCTGCTTTGGTATAATTCTGGTATGGACAGTTTAATTAATGATAACAATTCAGTTGTTTCTCATTATACAAATGGGAGCAACTCTGGTTAGGTACAGAGGTTAATATTAACCCAGCTCAATTAATATTTACAATACAGTAAATCAAAATGTTACAGATAATTGTTTCACTAACACAAAGCTGTTGAAACAGGAGAAAATGAACCGCAACCTTGTTATACTGGTACTGAAGAAGGAGGTTGTTTCAATCAACTATTTTCCCAGTTTGGTGATTCCTTATTTGGAGTGTCTTTGCTTATGAATTCTGTGTATTTCACTTCATTGCAGTACTGTGGTGGGCTTTTCATTTTAATCAGCAAACTCACCAAAAAAGAAATACAGATTTTTTACTGTCTCACCCACAGAATAATTAGACGAGTAATTAACATTTTTTCCAAATTCCTTATAGGCTATGTGAAGTGTGTGTGTGTGTGTGTGTGTGTGTGTGTGTGTGTGTGTGTGTGTGTGTGTGTGTGTGTGTGTGTGTGTGTGTGTGTGTGTGTGTGTGTGTGTGTGTGTGTGTGTGCGTGTGTGTGCCCTGCAATAGACTGCTAGTATTCTATGCACAATTACTTTCTCTGTTCTCTGATCTCTGAGTGTTACAATATGCTCTGGCTGACACAAGAAGCTAAATTTGATAAAGTTGGTAATCATAAATGACTGACTTGTGCTGACAAGTGCATGCATGCTGAATTTTAGACTTTCCACACCAATTAATGGTGCTTCCTTTACAATTTGATATTACTTATACATTATTTGGAATGTTGCTGGCAACATTTTCAAGAGTGAACAAGCTTAAGGCACTTTTTATGCAAAATATTAAACATATACTTGAAACACATTAAGAGAATGTTCTTAATGTTTGATTTTTTTTTTTCAGATACCAGTGGAGACATGAGCTAGCAAGTGATATGGATTTGAAAGTTATCAGGTCAAACAACTGCATTTCCCTGCATTGAGCTTACTTCTGGATGAAGCCTTTTTTGAAAAACATTTTAATGCATTTCTTCAATATATTGGTCACTACATAGCATATAAATAGTGTTTACAAAGTATTCTTGCAAAGCTATGGCAACTACAAAGGAAGAGACTTTAACCCCATTTTATAGGCAATCAGCAAGAATTTGTCTGGAATACTTTGTGTAGTTTAAGAGAACTCATGTCGACAAAGATATAGATAGTTCAGAGGAAGGCAACAAACTGTTTCAAAAATATACCTACAGACAGATAAGGAAAAGTAAATATGGTCAGTCTTGAGGGGAAAAGATATTTAAGTATCTCAACAGAATCCATGTAGACCAAGTGAGTAGAAGACTTCACAAGTAAAGATGCATGAAAGTGCAATAATATAGTTTGAAAATACAAGATGAATAGCTCAGGGCTCATGCAAGGAAACCTTTTCAGCAGAAAGGATGATGGATCAGTGGGGCAACAACACTAGTAATAGAACTCAAGACTGCATGAAACTGGCATAAGGTCATTTTTACATGGGACTGGAAGACAAGCAGCTTAATAATATGAATCTAAAGCCTATCTACCAAAGTAGGAAAATGGGTAAAATAATCTCATCTGTTTTCAGATTTTCTCATTCTGTCTGTAACACATAAATCCACTGGCTACGGTAAGAAAGCAGAACATTTTTAAAGGGTCTGTGTTTCGTTAGGGCATCAAATGCATAAAATAGATTGAGGTCACCTGCAAAAATAGTGCACTATTCAGAGTTAGTGGAAAAAGAATGGAAAGGTTGCCATCAAAAGAAAAGGAAAAGACATAGGCCAAGAAGTGAAAAAAACAGGAAACAATATGGGGAGAAATACAAATGTTTTTGTTGATTGTAGAGTCAGTCATCAAGGTGATAAAACATCTTAGCAATTAAATTCATTTCAGTAACTGGGTACCCCATTGGGCACAACTATGTCTTTTAATGACTGACCTAGTAACACTGCTTAAGTGATTTGTTCATAGTTCCACAACAATTAAACAGAAAATGAGGTCTCAGACTTAGGACTACAGGATGAAGCTCTATATATCTACCTTAGAGCTAAGATACTGATACATAGTTTTTCATTGTCCCTAGGTAAGATGACCTAAGTAATAATTGGTGTGTTATTAATTACTTACTGACTTGCCACATGACTAGAATTTACTCAGCAAGTCAATGTGATACTCGTTCTGAAATTATAAGAGTATCTGTCTGTGGAGGAGCAGCAGTTTGTTTTTTCTTGGATTTCTGTTTTACACAGCTGCTCCTTGGAGCCGAAATACATTTTGTTTGGAAATACAAGGACAAATGGGGGTAGTGGATTGGCTAGTAAGGTAATAAAAATAATAATAAAGTGGCATTCAAGAGGAGAGAACAGGAGACCATTAGGCAAGATAGTGTCAGAAAAGGTAAAAGGCAAAAAGTCTGAGGACAATTGAACACGAGCAGAGTTTATAAGAGGAGGACAGGTAAGTGGTGTTGACAAAATAAGAAGAAACAGGAAGTAGGTGCTGCAACCATAAAACAGAGAACAGTGAGACATAAGCTAAGATGGAGGGACAGATGCAGACAATGGTGGCAAGTGGTGAAAGGGAAATGGAGACATTTCTCATGTAGGAATCAAAACTACAAGTTGAGCAGGAGAGAAGTGGGCAGGGAGGGAAACTCAGGATGAACAGAGTATGAAGAGAAATGTACTACTGCAAAGGATTGTAGAAACAGCACAGAATCAATGGCAAATGGACTAGATGCAAATCAGAAAGTCAGCCAACGCAGACAATAAGGAAAACTGAGGGTATTGGAACTGGAGGGAGAGTTGTATGTAAGAGTGTTAGTGATAGAGGAAGGAATTAGAAGGGATGAGAATGATTGTGATTAGTGAAGAAAAAAATTCATGAGTAGAGACTTAATCAGAAAGGGGATTAAGATCCTTGGGAAAGAGAGACAATGAAGACCAATGAATACTTTCTTAGTCTGCAGACTAAAATATGGCACTGGAGACAACAAACTGACCATCAAGAAGGATGAATTGATACAGATCATGGTACATATAGGCATCAATGGCATCTACGAAGAGACAGCTAAGGTGACAGCAAGCATGACCAGGGAACTGGCAAAGAGGTATCAAAATGGGGGCTGGAGGCGGGATTCTCAGAAGGGTTACCTGTGCCAGCATCCAGCACAATGATGGAATATAAGATTAAGAAGTATAATGACTGGCTGTAGCAGTGGACAAGGAAGAAGGCAGGAACATGGCAGAAGGTTACAAGGGTAGGAGTGAACTGGCAGGCACACCAACTGTAAGCCAAGGACAGGCTCCAACTTGGCTCAAAAATGCAGCAGTGTTGAGATGATTTTTTTATAACACAAAATGTTCGGTGACATGCAGAAATGTTCATGCCGTGCTTTTCCATTCTTCTCAGTTAATCTAATCAAAGTGAGGAACAAATCAAATTTCTGGATCCAAAACTTTCAGTTTTCTGCTAAATTTCCTTGAAGAAAGAGAAATTGTGGTGATTGCAGCTGGTCTATTTTCTAACTGCAAATTATACTTTTGTTGTTTCAATGACATAAATTGTTGAAATATGATATGTTTCTTCACATCTGCAGATACATTTCTTCACGTTTGATACTGTTAATGATGACTAACCTTCATGAGGCTTTTAATCAAACTGAACATCCTAGAAAAAGTTTGCCACACATCAAGGATCTCTCCATAGATAGCTCATTAACTTTTTACGTACATATACCACATATGGTACAAACCTGGATAAAGATAAAGTGAGACTGAGATGTGACTATCCAATGTTTTAGAACTTTTAGGGTTTTAGGAAAAATGTAGGAAGAAGTGGAGAGCAGTACATGTAAGAAAAAGGATTAAATATGAAATAATAAATAAGTAATAGGGGAAAAGACGAAACCAGAGCAAGAAGCAGAGATCAAAACTTACCAGATTTGTTAGTTAAGATGTAAGAGAGACTTGTGTCCAGTGAGCTTACACAGTTAGCACATGAATAAAATAAAATAAAAACATAAAAAAAGGGAGGCACTGGTACAAAGAAGCACAAAGAGGGAGAGTATGTTTGATATAGTACTTGATAAAGTGCTGAGCAGAGAATCGTGGTACGGAGGTAGAAGTCAGCATACATCTGACAAACAGTGACAGTTCATTAAGTACATGAGAGAAAACAGATTATATTTAAATAAAAGGTGGTGCAGAATCATAGAAGGATATATTTTAAACTAACCGGGAAATTATTGACGGGTGAGTTGGAAGACTGAAAATCAGTAAAATGTATGAATGGTACTCATGTAGGGATAACCAACACAAGAATGAATGAACAGGACAATAAAGACCAGAAGGCAAAGGAGGCTGATATGGTTTACTGGAAAGATAAGAAAAGTAATATGTGAAAAGGGAAGAACATAAAAGAAATCAAAGCGAACAAGAAGTGCTGAGTGAGAAAACTTAATAAAGCTAAAATGAGGGCATCCAGAGAAAGAAAACAATTTGTCAAAATGAATTAAGGAGATAATATTTATTTAGTTAGTTAGTTTGTTTACCAGGTAGTAGACTGGTCACTATAGAATATTTGCAGGCACAGCCTGAGTGAAGAGATTCATAAAACATATAAGGAAGATAATCCCATAGACAATTGATACAACATATAAATAAGATTAAAAAGAAGATTTCATCAGGTGCACTGGAAAAGACACAATAAATTAAACATATAGAAATTACTGAAGGAAAGCAAGGTGGTAAAGGAGAAATGTGAACAAGTAGGAAGACAAAGTTCCTGTAAGAAAGCAGGGGTAATAAAACACAGGAGGTGTACCGATGACCTTACTATCCAACAGTGAGCTAGGAGAGAGCTGCTAGCTCCAAGAGATAATAAAGGTCAAAGACCAGATAGCATCTTCTAGACTCAAGAAGAAGCCCGATGAGAAGATTCAGAGTCTCTGATTGAATTGCTCAGCAGATTTTTGATTTTGAGAGAGATGTGTGAAGAGTGTATGTGTGTGACTGCTCTTTGACTTCATAAAGGGAGGGTGACAATAGCAACCTAAAGAATTATCAACATCAGTAGCTGAGAAGATCATGGGAAAAAAACTAATAAAAAATCAACTGGTTAGATGGCAGAAGGACAACGACATTCAGACATGAGCCAACATGAGTCTGCAGCCACAACATTGTACCAATAATCTCTAAGTCACTTTTCAAACTCTATTACAGATTAAGTGGATTTGTTGCAACTGACTGATGTTGTTTGTAATGTATGCTTACTAAAGCACATACCCACATAAGCATCCATGTGCATGTATTATAAGACTGGGCACAACAAATTAGTAACAAGGATGACCCACGTGAATACATGCCATCTTCAGTTAATGCAGGCAGCAAATTCAGTCAAAACTTTGTGAAAGAAAAGTTATGGTGCAGCAAGGGTAACGGATAATAAACTGATGATTACAGGAATAAAATGTTAACAAAAAGGAATTTTAATTATCTCTGCATATTGAAAAAGACTTACCAAAACCTGTAAAGTAAATTATGAAGTGTGATTGGGAACACAGACAAACAATTTTAATTTTAAACATAACACAGTATGAGTTAAAAGTTGATGGGTGTAATCTTTGAGAAGAAGCAAGAATAGTAAAGGTTACCTATCAGACAGACTCATTAATATATAATTATTGAGTAAACGTTACCTATCAGACAGACTCATTAATATATAATTATTGAGTAAAGGTTACCTATCAGACAGACTCATTAATATATAATTATTGAGTAAAGGTTACCTATCAGACAGACTCATTAATATATAATTATTGAGTAAAGGTTACCTATCAGACAGACTCATTAATATATAATTATTGAGTAAAGATTACCTATCAGACAGACTCATTAATATATAATTATTGCAACACTGTCCTATAACTAAATGCCAAAAAATATAATATCACGTGTTTTCAAAAAGACAGGCACCTGTGCTGCTACCACATGAATAACACTTCCCCCTTCACAACTGATGCATTTATAAGGCACTTGGGCACCTTTCTAGACAACGAACTTTCCAATAATCACCATGTATCTACTACTGCTGCTAGAAAAGCCATCTACCTAGCCCAGCTGATTACCAAAAGTATATATTCCTGGTCTAAGGATGCTGTCACCTCTCTTTACTTCTTCCTTTTTAGATCCATAACAGAATATAATGCACCCTTAAGCATGGACCTGTTGAGACACATATTCCAGCATGAATGACTCTAATACTTACTCACTATGAAAATCGAGGACTTCACTTCCATATCCAATGAAGTATGATGTGTACCTTAAAGTCTGTCTCACTTTTAAGTCTCTTGACAAGAAAGACTGCTAAGGGGTGACTGCTGCCTAGCCCACAAGATCAACAATAATCCTAGCCTTTATAACCTCCTACATGTTCACAAAACTGTTAATGCCACAAACACATGCACACACACAAGAGACCTAAATTACTAATACAGTGTAAGCAAAACTTGGTGGGATTGATACCATTCTCAAAGAATTTCTTTCTTCTAGAACATAATCTCCCTCATATATTAAACAGAACACCCCTCAAATTACCACAACCAGTCTGATGATTGGATGATTGGAATTAGCCCCCCCCCTTCTCCCACCCACCCCCTATGAAATAATAGACCTAAATTACTAATACAGTGTAAGCAAAACTTGGTGGGATTGATACCATTCTCAAAGAATTTGTTTCTTCTAGAACATAATCTCCCTTTCATATTAAACAGAACACCTCCTCAACCATACTCAAACACAGTCTGGATGATTGGATGGGAAACCATGATTAGCCCCTGGCCTTTCCCCACAATCCCTTATGAATAGGGGTGACATAAATGGAGAATTTAACTGGCTCAGCTCCAAATAAGCTACCAGATCAACTGCTTAGAAATAACTTATGACTCAATGAAGAATTAATATATAGTGAACATCATATGTACTGTTATTAAAATAGGCAGTATTAAATTATCTCTGTATGAGAATGTAAGGGAACAAGCTTATGGCAATGTTGGGCAACTTTACATTAAGTAGGGGCAAGTAGTGACTGATCCTTGTTATAGATGGATAAAGCCTTACTAGCATACATCTCAACATCTTAGCTCAAGAAATCTGGACAAAGCCTGACATAGTGGGGGACAAAGGCCCAAAAATAGGGACATATTTTAAATATTGCTCTTTTAAATTTAGACATTTGTTAGAATAACAGGATTTTTGTTAGAATGCATTTTTTAAGGATATGAAGTTTGAAACTCAAATGCATGTCATTATTTATTGACTTTAATCCTTAGATCATCCCAATGATATGTCATAAACACAGTTTTTATGAGGAACAGACCAAAAATATGAGACAAAAATCTGGACATTTTGCAAAATCTGTACAGTTGAGAGGTATGCTTACTAGACCCCAAATAACCTGAGGAGGATTGAGAGTATGTGAGTGCTTGTTGGCAGCTCAGCTCTTCTTGGAGGATAGGGAGATGGTCTGGTCTGTTGTGAAGACCACACATTTTGGAATAGTAGCCTTTCTTAGTAACATTCATAGTGTGTACATGCTGCAGCACACATGCAGCAGTGGAAAGGTACTGTATGTCTCTGTGGCCATGTGAGTACTCATGTCTACTGATAAGGTATTTGGATTGGGGTTAAAGATGTAATCATTCTAATATATTATGACAGGTTGCTCTTTCCTGGGGAAAAAATCCACTTAATTCTTGTTGCATCAATAAGCTTCAGAATTTATGTTTTTTGTTTTGACAGACTATATTTTTCTGCAGAGTTGGGATTAGCAGTATCAAGTTTCACACTTCTGATAAGCACCCCTTTGTGTCCTCATTGGACTTAAAACTATTACCTACTGAGCCCCTGGGAAGCTGTCTCACATCAGACATGATGTTGACAAGCATTCAGATCACTTTATTTTGGGGGAAAAGCCAATATTCTTCCTCTGTAATTAAGGGTTGGTCTGTCATCCCTCTTATGGTTGGTCCTTTTCTAGATGATTGGAGGAGTTAAAAGACTTACTGTATATGTCACTGACAACACTCCAGTAGATATACTACAGGCACTACTGTACTTCATAACAGAAAGTGATATTAGGCTGCTGGAGAAGATGCAGGGGAAGGGCTTTCATTTGACAAGATAAATGGACAGCAGGTTGTATGAAGGGTGGCTGGTGAGGCATGGGCAATTCACTTTCAGAGGTAGAAGGGAAATAGGTTTCACCTAGTGCTACTGAAGCATTATGGGAAACTCTGCAAATGAAGAAGGGTGGCGTTAGGAGGGGCATTATATTTAAAGAGAAAAATCTGGACATGACAAAATACATTTTTTTCACGGAGAGGATGGTTGACAAAGGAATGGGTACTGGACAGTGAAGAGAGAGCAAAACTAATGAGTCATTTAGAAAAAAAGCTAAAATAGCTGCAAACTTAGAAAGGGCATGATTTAGAAACAGCTAAAGGTCCTAGCTGCAAATACTTGGCAGATTAAATAGGCAGTCAGTCTTACTGCTGTTTTATGTATCACAGTTATGTCATTATTATTATATGTCAGTGGCAAGGTATCATAGGATTTTCTGTTAGCATCATATTAACTATATATAAATTTGTTTTATAGGATTGGAGATATAGGTTCATAGGTTCATGGCTAGGCATTTATAAGCCTAGCCAGAGTGTGTCAGCTTTCGCTGCCCCATTGATTAATTAACTGATCCTCTGTCAAGCAGAGCCAATGAAGTGATGCCAGGGGTGTATTTTCTGTTACCCATCCACTCGTCAAAGTTTCTCTTGAAGAGTGTTAGTGAGGGGCTCTGCCTGATGTAATTTGGAATTTTGTTCCAAAGCATGGGGGGTTTCTGTGACAGGAATCTATCCCTCCAGCATGTTCTATTTATTGTTGTGACGAGGTTTAGCTCACTAGAGCGTGTGGCTCGCAGTGACTTGGATTTCTTTAGGTGGAGCATGTCCATCAATTCTGAGTTGGACATGGCTTTGTAAGTCAGGCAGAGATCACCTCTGAGTACATTTAAGCAAGGTGATAAAAAACTAAACCGAGTTACTATATTTTAAGTCTTTTCACTTATATAATAAACACATTCCATATCTGATTTGCACATTTCAGTATTATCTGTACTTACCATGCATTTAGTAACCATTTTATCAAAACTACATTTTGAATGACTCAATCAGCCCCTCATTTCTTATTCTAATCTAAGCCTATTCATATACTAGAATATGTTAAGTGTCACAATCTCTGCTTGCCTTGGCCTTCATCAACAGAATTACTCACCAGTGCCTTTATCATGATATCAAGTGTGACTTCGTACTATCAACATGTAAGAAGCACGGCATTATTCATAATTGGGAAATGAGGATATTTAAACATATGACTCACTACCCATGGGTCAGAGCTAGTGGCCAAAAGATTTTAAATCCTGTTGTGGTCTGGAGCTGCCTGCTCTGTTCTCTGTAATGTTTGTCTTATTTCTTGGAACAGTGAAATAAAAAGTGAAGTATATTCCTGTTATCAGCGAGGGTCACTGCTGTTTATACCGGAATAATTTTCACTTGATGAAGTTTTACAACTATTTTTAATTCTTCTAAATAGAAATGTAGTTTCTTCACTGACAATGTATGTTAGAAAATCATTGTGCCTAGTTATCAGAGTGCCTGTCAGCACTTGTCAAACAGTAATAAGCAACATTATTGTCTGATATTAATGTTTCATTTAAACGGGAAACAAATTCCCAACATCAACTGTACATGTAAAGTGGATAGACAAATGTCAAACCTACGCTATTTTATGTCAAAAGGGACAATGTTTAGTAATATATATATATATTTTTCCTGTTTAAAATGGAATTAGAAACCTTGGCTGAATAATTATGGTTTGGTGTCAAGAAATAGTCTTTACCTGAATAATTACATAAAGATACCTGTAACAAATACAGTCACACCATACATAAATAAAACACTATAAAAGCTTGAATAAACACATGAAAAAATGTAAGTAAAAAAAAAGATAGCAACACTGGTAGACAAAATTGCTAAGGTTTTCATCATTCTTCATCTTTTAAACAAGTATGCAAAAAGTGCAATAACAGTTATATTATTGTGTAGCAGATAACAAAAATAGATATACCCATGTAATTATTATTCAGTACAGCTGCATGACATTTTAAAATATCTCTGTTTACAAACAATATCAGTATACCTGCAAGATGCATTTAGATATTTGCCTATTTATCTATTCCAATAATAATTGATTGCAAGTGTGTTATCCTGTGAAATAAAGGTAATGAAAAATAAACGGGCTCACTGTTGTGATGTGCAGATGGAAACCGACGGAAACAGCATATAACATAACAAAACAGAGCCCTCAAACTACATGCCGTTCAAAGTAACATAATATAAATGAACCCAAGGGGACAGTGGAAAGCAAGTTGTCAGTGCAGAATGTTAGAATTTGTGAAGTGCGCTTTTTCAAAATGGTGTTAAGCTGAGTTGATGTGTTTTCTGTGGCTGCTTTATAAATAACAAGAAATAACAAGAGATAAATATTAATTAAAACAGTTATTGGTACAATTAGACAGTATTGTATCCTTATATTTGTGTGTTGTACTCAGGAATTTTGCTAGTCAGCTTAGCAGTGTGTTTACTTTCCTCATGAGATTTTTGTTTCTATTCCTGCTTGAACGTTGGCAAGAAGTTGCGCAAGGGCCTACGGATGTCCGGACTTCCAAAGTGAAACTATCAGCATCTATTAACCCTGAAATGGTAATAACATTTAAATGCTATCAAACTTATGTTTCCAGTCTGAAGGTTAACAAAAGTCCGAGCATCAAAAGCTGAAAATGGATGCAGCAAATACCTTCCAAGCTCTCAAATAAATATTCATGCCTTTGCAGAAGCATCTGTAACAAAACTGTTAATTAAATTCCCCAAAGTAGAAAAAAAGAAAAACAAAATTGAGCTGAAAATACTAGATGATTTGATCAGTAAAAAGCAGGAGTCACTGATGCAGATAATTAGTCCAACACTAAATGTTCTATTTCAAAACAAGTCCAACATTATAAAAACTGTAAAATTCTCAATGAAAGAGCTTATTGCTTTTCAGAACTCTGTCATTGTCACAAGCATCAAGATACATATATGTTATTATGGTATATTATCAAGATATGATAACAATAATGAAAGAAAGTAAGAAGAAGTGAGATTATATGTGGAATGACAAGATTATAATTTTCATCACAGCAAGAGGTTCTCTGGTTCAATTCTCGGCTGGGGTGCCTTCGGTGCAGAGTCTGCATGTCTTCCCTGCAGTCATGTGGGTTTCCTCCATGTGGTCTGGTTTCCTCCCACATTTCAAAGATATGCAGTAGGTGGATTGGGCACTCTAAATTGGCCGTAGGTGAGAGTGTGTGCACGAGTGAGTGGTGCTAATGAACTACCGCGGTAGGACTAGCCACCCAGCAGTGTAAAGGGGTTGATAATGGATGGATGGATTGCAGCCTCTTAGTGACATAGAAAGATAAAGCTCTCACTATAATGTAGAGCCATGTTTGATTAGGTCTCAAGTGACTGAGGGGAAGAAGACAAGGGGAAAATGGGTGGTACTTATCCTGTGGGAAGAGGAGGATGGATCTCAACTGGCCATTTCGGCTGCTCCAGTATAGTGCAACAGAGGTCACATGTACCAAAAATCAGCAGTTAGTTGTGAGGGGCATGCTCTGTGGCCATCTAAGCTGATGATGACAGCTCTTGTCTTCACATACAAAGGAGCATGCATGTGTAGGCATGTTGGAAGCATACTCAGCTCTCACACTGGTGCAGGTGGGTCATTCCCACCCAGAAGGGTTAGAAAATATATACAAACTGCTGTCATGGCTGGCATTCTGGCAAGAGCACAGACCACTTCCAATACATGTGAAAATGACAGTACTTACCTGCACAAGTACTTCTCCAGGAGGATCTGAAAGGATAGTAAGTCTCCACCAACAGGGAACCATGGGTAATATGCCATTAGAGAGGCTGGAAGTTTGATGAGCTTGGAGACAAAAAAATAAATAAATAAATAATTTCCATGGATCTTCTGTTAGAAGTCAAGCAACAATTGAAACTTGTTATCAGCATGGTTCAAGTTTTTATCACACAAAAAAGCAGATGTGCTCACCAGTAACATTATCATTCAGGAAAGATACAAGTAAACATATATCTAAAGCTTATAAAATATCTGTTCTCAGCATTACATGAAGAATCTTCTCTTTGAGGTCTATGGTTTAGTTTTGCTGTATCTCACCTTCATATTTCTCCTTGATATATGCACTGGTGTATATGAATCAGACTTCTTAATTTTACTCAAATAAGAAAGTGTTACAATGTTTGCATTCCCAAAATTAGTTTACTTCTTGTTTCAAATTAGTAATTAAAAAATGAGTTAATGCATGTAAGCGCCTTTTATTTGACACTATTTCCTTTGGATATTATGGTATTGGATAGTACGGGAACAGTACCAGCACTCAGATCCCAAATGCTTAAAGACAAGTTCCTTGATGCCAGTGACTCAAGCATCTTGTAGCCCTTACAGGTACCTGTTCATTCTCAAACTCAAATATGAGTTCAGCCAAACAGCTGCTGCACAGTAACTACAATTGCTCACATGCTAGGTAAGGAAGTACTCGTGGGCTAGGTACATCAGGAAGGGGAGCAGACAGAGGAATTTTAGGTTTAAGGAGTGACTGGGGACTTTGAAGCTATGGTTGGGATAGGAGATCTTAAGTTATGGCATGATTGAGGAATTTAGGGTTTGGATGGGGAAAAGAGATTTTTAGTTTTAAAAAGTGATCAGGGACTTTTGGGTTAGGCACTGTGTGGGAGATTTTAGGGTTAGGATCAGGGTTCCAGTAGGGCTAGATTATCTGATGAGATCAGCCATTCAAAGGGATACTTAGTTAAGGGAGATCAAGTTAGTGGGACTTAAAGTACTTACCAAAATGAGCAAGTGTCAGTGAAGTGTGTCATGAGCAATTTCTGAATTTACTAATCTGCCATGCAGGACTAGTCTAATCCTGCATGGAAGTGGCCATTTAGGAGCAGGACGGCAGCTTGCCATGCATAGTAATGAAGGCGCACCGCCCGAGCTCACAGGTTTACATGGAGCCTGTATGAGTGCAGGAGGTGTGTCTGAGAGCAGAACCCACAAAATAAACCTTGCCCTGCAATGTAAAACAGCAGAAAGTGGAAATAAATGAGTGATGCCATTCATAGGTGTCCACATATCCCCACCAACAGTCTCCCATGTGTACAACAGCAACAGGACATAAAGATGAAAAGAAGAAATCCCCATATTGGTGTCTAAATCTTCAAGTACAGCTAACAGTAGGTGCGTGGGTGTGCCCAATGCTTAGCCACGGTGAAAGCAGCCTAAAAGGCTGAAAAGGATAACAAGGATGATATATGGAAATGAAGCATGTCAGCAATAGTGTAGTGGGCAGATCGTTCACCTAACAAGCAGGCATTCCCAGTTTGAGTCCCAGCATAGCACAGTTTATTTTACATGGCAAAGCATGGTATAAACAAAATTTGTAATGCAAAACCCACTAAATAACACACATTTTTATGAACAGGAGTATTGCAGGAAATGCACATGTGAAGAGTCAGTATCATAATGAATAAGGCAGCAGTAAGCAGGCGTAAGCACAGATAAGCAGTAGTAAGCATATGTAAGCACTAGTAAGCATGTGCAAGTGCATTTGCATGGGGTTAAGCACTGCTGACACAGATTAAGCAAAGGAGAAGCTAACTGGGTGGAAGACACTGTGACTGGAAGTTAGCAGTGCTTACCTCTGCGCAAACCCGCTTACAACCGCTATAAAGTGCCTTAAGCACACCATATCCAACGGCCGGTGTTCTGCCCAGTAACAAAACAAACAGCTTCTGCAAGGGTAGAACCCAGGACCATGCACACCATACATGAAATGATTTACCACTAAGCCATGCCATATATGCATAAACCGTATGTTGTCAGAAACATAACCCAAGCCAAGTCATGCAACAGCACAGAGAATGTATACCTATAGCTAGATGGACATGTGTGTGCAAATATATTACTATCTAAATGGATACAACATATCTATAGATGTAGTTTTATATATATATATATATATATATATATATATATATATATATATATATATACATATACAAATATATTTAGAAATATCCAGAGATATATACATATATCTACAAATATATGAACAGATATACATGCAAATGCTGACAACTACACATACATATGTCAACATCTATATGTCCACATATACACAGCAAGTTACATATATGTATGCAGTTATGTCTCTGTAGGTATATACGGACATAGTTAGAAATATGTAAGCAAATATATATACCCACAGAGGTATATATGGCCAGACATCTTTAGATAGCAATGATAGATGAACAGAAACATATATGTCCACATGCACCGTTAATGGGCTTGAGAGGCCCCAAACAATATATGTCACGTACGAAATGGCATACCCCTGCCCAGCCAAACATGTCTGCCCTGCAATACACTACCAAGCTCATTGTATTGTACGTGTGTCATAGAAATAGGGATTTAAATTAGCCCTCTTTTATGTTACACATGTTGACATCACATACCCATCTCCCCCACCCCCTAGGCGGGCCGAACAGTACAGGCCCATCCAACCCAGGTCATCCCTGATGCATACATTCATTACCCAGAGTTCCGCTTCCTCCCACCTGCTGCACACACGCAGCCACCATCGCTACCCTGGTTACTGGCCCATAGCTACCACACCACCACACATTGCCACCCCTCCACTTCCCCCCTCAGTACCCATCCCATATGTTGTCCCAACCCAAGAATCCTAGGTATGTCACATGCCATAGACCATGCACATAGCCATGGGTACCTATGTAACTCTGGGTGTAGAAGAAAGTTGAAGACCCAGTGTTCGAGTTGTCCCACATGGGATGAATGTATTCCTAGTACTAACAACAGATTTCATATGTGACTCTGTGTACACTAATGGACTTAGTTGTAGGTATCGCAAAGCATACGTGGCACACAAGGTTGGCCAGTATGCACACGAAACACAGTATCCAGCAATACAAGTCAACATTACAGGATATGTAGCTAAATATGTAGATTTATGTGTGTGTGTATATATACCTATAACTAAATAGATATATACCTCTCCCTCTGTAGTACAAATGTATACATACATAGACAGACATATATATATATATATATATATATATATATATATATATATATATATATATATATATAAATACCTACATAAAGATATGTACATATGCTGACACCCATGCATCCACATGTCGTTAGATATATATTTACAGCAATATATATATATATATATATATATATATATATATATATATATACATATACATATATATATATATATATATATATATATATGTGTGTGTGTGTGTGTGTGTGTGTGTGTGTGTGTGTGTGTGTGTTTATACACTCAGATATATAGCTATGATATGATACAGCACATAAGAATTACATGTTTACAGGCCATGCCAATGGGGGTGAGGGGCCCAATCAACAAACGTGTAACAGGTAGCATCAACCCCCCCCAGCCAGACAGGGGAAACATACACACAAACACACAAACAATGTAAACAATCCACTGCTCCCCAAATCACAGGCAGGATACAATGGGGGGAACACAGTGGACCCGTTAAATCTAATCTTGGAACAGACACAGGAGCGTCCCTTGCGGGACACCCCAAAAATTGTCTTATAATCGTATGCCACACGTGCAATGACTTATCAAGGTGGGGCATGTATTTACTTGGACTACAAGGGTGGGAAAGCCTGATGACCCATGGGGTGAGTCAACGTACGAGATGGGTCCCATGAAGTGGAGAGTTGGCAGTGTGTAGTAGTGTGTTTAGACATGACCTGCAGTCAGAGTATGATTGAGTGCTGTAGAGGAGCTGCAGGGTGGGGAAATATGGGTATGCAATTATGGGCCTATGCGTGCAGGTGTTGGCTGGAGCAGTTCTATTCAGACCGCCCCAGGGATGTAAGCAATAGTGTTCAGGAGGCAGAGCTGCCGCCCAATGAGCAGCCACGCCAGGTATGAGTCCCACTGCAGAAAAGTCTACTTTATATGGCAAAGTATGGTATAACCAGATGTGTTGTTGCAAATCGCACGAAATAACACCAAGAACACATGGTCGCAGCACTCCACTGTAGGCATGTAAGCCGAACTAATTGGCATGACAAGGTATTATGGCTGTCCTCACCCCCACTCAGGGGTGTGAGTCTCCAAACCTACCCCCAAATGCAGTGTACATACACAGTTGTTGCTGTAGAAAAAATGGCCAGCTCTGGACCTTCCCGTCAGCCTTCCTGCACATCCCTGGACATTCCCGCTACTATCTGCCCCTCTGTGTGCCCCATTAACACCACTTACCTATCGACCCATGTTTCATTACTATTAATGTTCACAGTCAGAAGTAGGTGACACCCTCTTCCCAACTATATTGGCAGAATCTTAAACCCCCTACCCATATGTTTTACTCAGCTGTCCCACACGACACATGTAAATAACACATGAAGGACACCTCAAGCACACTTGAATCAGCACATGCTCACCACCTGGCAAAGTCCCCCCCTCCAACTAACACTCCATATCCCTACACAAACTAGTGAAACTGACACCTCCTGTCCTGCCTTGCATACAACTCCCAATATCCTGCAAACCTTCCCTAATGCTCCCCCACCAATCATTCCAATGGCCTACTATACAGTTACAATGTCCCCCCCTCTACCTACCTACCCCTTCACTAGTCTCTTCTACTCTACCACACAGGTATGGCATAACCAAACCTAACCTGAATACCTGAGTGTAACCTATCCAGAACTGTTAAACTGGAATCCCACTTCACCTTAAACTGACCCCTGTCAACAGTCATACCTGACATGTAAATCAGACCTAAGCATGTATAATGCTGACATGTTAATTGGAACTAAGCATGAAAAATGTGGTACGTAGTTACGGTAAGTCTATTACTCTCTATGAATGTGTACACCTCAGTAGTACGTGTAATGTGTAGCTAGGGTTTACTGTGGAGCTCCACTCTGCGCGCCACTGCTGACAATGGGGAAGCATCCAGTCGGATCGTCCCGGACAACAAATGTGAACTGAATACATGAATTAGCATGGGAGTATGTGGCAGCAGGTGGGGTTACGCCTGTTTTGGCACTGGTAAGCAATGCCCACACTGGTTAAGCAATGTGGAGGCCAACCCAGTGTAAGACACCATAACCGGAATTCAGCAAGGCTTTGCCTTGCACACACCAGCCATACCCGCCTAAACTTCCTCCACAGTTCCTTAGGCACTCTGTAACCAACAGCTCTCATTGTACCCAGTAACAAAATAATCAGCACTCCCAGGTTCCAACCCCCCACCCTGCACACTATAGTCTGAGTGAGTTACTACAAAGGCATGGCAGACCCACATTCAGCTGCTATCACAAACATATCATCCAGCACAGTCATTCATCTATATAGGAAATGTATGTAAGTATTAAGATAAATATCAGCAAATGTGTGCACATTGCTCAATCACAGTATTCCGAGCAGTCTATGTGTATCAATGAACAGTGTCTGTCTACACATACTGTGAGAACAGTAGTCTTGCACAATACTGAAGAGAGGAATTAAAAATGGTGCATGCCGTGGGGGGCGTGTGGACGAGCTTCATGCACAGAATGTCACACCTGGGGCGTTGGAGCTGTGGAACCGGGAGATGAGGCTGGCCCAGTGTGTGAGCAAACTGCTGCCCTCAAACCCCTGGCAGGATGCTACCAGTGGGTGAAACAGTGTAGATCAGCAAAGTCTACTTGTGACACAACAACAGGTCTGTCCCTGGCGGGAAGAACCAAACTTTGTGAGTCACATAGATGTTACCACCAGTATTCGAGGAGGATCAAGGAAAGGCTTGAATGTACGTGGACTAAACGGATGAAGAGCCTGCAGAAGCTTGGGTCAAGACAGTATAATGGAGGAGCACCAACATGTGCAGAGAGAGAAATGTGTGGAGGTGTGGTATGGCTGGGCTACCAACTGGAAAATGGATGGATGCTGTGTACAGTGAGCTCGGGGGGTCAGGGGAAGGAAACATGGGTAGTACATCATGCTAGGAATATGCAAATGAAACAGAATGGCAATAGTAAAGTGGGTAGAGCACCCGACCAATGAGCAGGCATTCCTGGTTCGGGTCCCACTGTAGCACAGTCTATTTTACATGCCAAAGCACGTTATAACCAATATTTTTGTTGCAAAGCCCACTAAATAGCTGATATATGTGAACTGGAGTACCACAAATGATGCACATGTGACATATCTGTGTCAGACGGAATGAGGCACTAGTAAGCAGGTGTCAGCACAAATAGGCAATAGTAGGCATATCTACACATTTTAAGCATGGGTACAGCCATACACCTGCTTTAGAGTGCCGTAATAACTCTGTATCCAATGGGCCTTTGTTAGGTTGGCAACAAAATAAACAGCCATGTATGTCACGAGCCCAGGACCCCATACACCATACTCCCAGTAGCTATCCACCAAGCCATGACATATGTACAGAAGAATGTGGTAGTAGTAGTAAACATGTCTTCACCATAGTTTAACCAAAATGAACCTGTGAAAGGCATCCATATGCAGCCACATGTACCATAACTGACTACAGAACATACATATGTGAACTGGAGTAAAGCAGTAAGTCCAGGTGTGAGGTGTTAATGTAATAAAGTGTAGAAGTTCCCAGGACCCCAGACAGTGTCTGTACACATGTGTCGAGCATACATGACACATATATAACAAGTGGCGAAGGGGAAATCAATGCCAAAAGGAGATTATCATGCAAATCTAATAATATGTACCGCTAAGTGTAGCACAGCACTGGCTCTCAGACTACTGGCAGGATACTACCAGTGGGAGACATAGTGTCACTCTGCTAAGTCTACTCTTAAATGCACATCTGTCCCTAGTGGAACAACCCCAAACATCTTCAAAAAGAGTCCTCAGGGTAACATACCATGCCTAAAATGTAAGCACAAATGGTGACGTATGTAGGTGGACTACATGTGTGGGAAGCCTGAAGATCCATGGGTTGAGACAACATAAGCAAAGGGTCCTGAGAAATGGAGAGTGGGCAATGTGTAGTGGTGTGGTTAGATTACGTTGTGACCTGTGGGAAGTATGACTGACGTGGAGGGGGAACGGGGGGGGGGTGATGGGTACAACATTATGGACCGAGGTGTGCCGTGGTTGGATGAACCTGTTCAAATGGGACCGGCCCGTGGATGTTAGTGAGAAAAGAGGGGGGACACAGGGAAGGTACTGGGACAATTCATTTCCCATGGCAAACCACGTTATGGGTAATATGTATGTTGCATAACCCACGGAATTACATATATACATGAAATGGAGTACTGCAGCCACGAAATAACATATATATATATATATATATATATATATATATATATATATATATATATATATATATATATATATATAGTGTGTGTGTGTACAGGAGTACTGCAGGAAATGCACATGTGAGATGTCGGTATCAGAATGCATGCAACAGTAATTAGGTTAAGCAGCAAAAAGCTGTTGTAAGCATATGTCAGCAATAGCATGCATGTTTATGTTCCCAGGCTCAGCAACTCTGATGCAAACTATCTGTAGGCATATGTAAACAGAGTTATGTGTTTGCGTGATGGTGAGCACTGTGTACACAAAGTAAGCAATGTCAGGGCTAACCTGGTGTAACTGGCTGTTACCTGCAGTTGGTGATGCATACCATTGTGCAAACATGCTCACAACTGCTTACAAGTGTCTTAATCACCCTGCATCCCACCACCTTTGTTCAACCCTGCAACATAATTTACAGCCACTGCATGGCCCAAACCCAGAACCCTGCATATCACAATCATAGTGAATTAACACTACACCATGTCAGATATACAGACATCCCATGTATACCCAGATATATCATGCACCACAGACAATCTGCATAAGGGGAATTGTACTAAGAGCACAACACTCAACCACTTATTGCAAACATTGTGGACACAGTGTGACAAAAGTGGGGTACATATCTGGACACGTGAAATATTGTTCATACACATGTAAAACGTTGTTAGTTAAACAGTGATCTCTTGTAATACACAATCTGAACAACATGATGTTTGCAACTGTAATGTATCGGCATTCCTGACTGACCACATGCCTGACATCATCCACGTCAATCGGCCAGACGAATGTGGGTCAGGCCAATATTGTGAGCCACTCATGCATGGACATATGGACAGTCATAGATCTGTATATGTAGTGAGATACACAGGTACATATAAATGTCTGACTCACACATACATCCTATCACATCAATGGTATATAGGTGGGTGGATGCATATATCCACATCTCTTTATATATGAATATGGATATACATATAGATATACAGATAGCAATGTGAATTGCAGCACCAGGTAGGAATAACAACAGGGACCCCCACCACAGAATAACTGGCATTATGCATGGTTGATGGGGGTGGGGGATCAGATGAGGGGAACCTGGTGATGACTGCTATGTCCCCCACCACAGCCATAACAGATATGCTGTGCAATGCAATATCCAGCACATGCAGTTCTTGACCCCAGGACCCTCCGCAACACAGCTACAATGGTCTAACAGTAGGCCACTACAGCTGTAGAAAGTCAGGGCAATAACCAAAACATATCAACCAGTCCAGTCATGCAACTGTATAGAGAATGTATACCATCATCTACATGTATCTGTGTGTAAATATATTACTATCTACACTGTTACAACGTATCTGTATATGTATATATATATATATATATATATATATATATATATATATATATATATATATATATATATATATATACAGCTTTCTAACACTATATACATATATATCACTATATATGGACAAGTATTCATGCTGAAGGCTACATCAACACATATAAGTGTCTACACCTATATGTCTACATATACACAGCACGTTACATAGTTACATATCTGCATGCAGATATACAGCTATGTAGGTATATACGGACATAATTACATACATGTCAGTGGATATATATATATATATATATATATATATATATATATATATATATATATATATATATATATATATATATATATATATATATATATCTATATCGGTACATATGGCCATGCATCTGTAGAGAGCAATGGCAGATTAAACACACATATGTCCACATGCACTGTTACTGGGGATGAGAGGCCCCACACACTATAAGTCATGTACATGTAGGCATCCCCCCATGCCCATACACATCCACCCCACAATACACTACCAAGCATTGCAGATACCATAATCAGGACCTGACACAACATGGGCACAGGAAGTTAACAGTACAACATCCCACCTGTATGATGTCAGGCTGATATTGTTGACATATCATGCAGTACAGTCTGCCTCCCATAGGTAATGTCAACTGTGGTAGCCAGCAACATCCCCAGGATACAGATACACAGATACAGATATGCAGATACATACATACATATGTATATATATATATATATATATATATATATATATATATATATATATATATATATATATATATATATATATATATATATACATATATATATATATATGTATATATATATATATTTATATATATGAATATATACATATATATGAATATACATGTGACTACACATACACACGCAAATATATGTACAGTAGGATACATATGTAGTCGGTGAACACAATATGGAACAACCACTATGCCTACAGCTAACCCCTGAACATCCGGACACTGTATGGGCCACCCATACAAATGACGTTCGTCGTCTGCAACATATACTCACAGAGAGGTCATTGGGAAAACTCCACACACAGGTATGTGGAAATGGAATACCTTTCATTGTGTACAATGACAGTTCTACATGCCATGTTATATAGCTGTTCAGACAGTGACATCCATATGAAAAAAGGAATGCAACCGTGAAACAGTTATACTAATGCAGTAGTCAGGAAAGGTTCACAACTGTCACTGTCCAGGCCAGGTCCTTAGATTTGTAAAGTAGTGAGGACTGACTGGGCCACAGCATACCAAATGATCAACAGTGTGTAATGCAGGAGTATAGTTCAGCAGCCGCTATCTACACTCTGTACAACAGCAGTGGGAGGTAAGGACTTCATGTGACCACATGGGTTGTAACTGTTACATAACAAGGCATAACTGACACCATCACATGCACACTGACAAACAGAACAGACTGTCTGGTGGGTGGCAGTAGGCCTGCAGTAACTGAATATATGTACATGATGTACATATAGGTTAAGTATATGGCAATTTACATCCACATACCGTATGGCAGCTCACCCCTTTATACCCCCAGATATTTAACAGCCAAGGTCATTTATCGTGCCCCCCACCCGACTCAAGAATACAGGGCCATATACCACTGTTACATACACTAGCCTCTGGAGTGCATATGAGCATGCATGTATTGTGTAGGTAATGCCCACACATATATGGCCCCAGCCCCACCATATGTGTAGGGGATACAACAGACATGGACTGAAGGCAACAATGGCAGTGTGATATAGTCACAGCCCACTATGGAACACCCCACCACAGCATGTCGTATGTGCAAAGCTTGATATGAAGATCATGTACTGATAGCACTCCACACACACACACACACACACACACACACACACACACACACACACACACATTGCCAGTGGGATATCAGACACAGGACCTATGTGGTGGACTGACAACACATGTTAGGCACACCTCTGGCCACCAAGAGGATAGGCCCACAGTTGCGGGATATGCAGACAGACTGCATTCAAGGCAAAGTAGTATGTACAAACACATACAGGGGTGGAAGGATGACATAATGGTTAAGGTGCTTAGCTTAAAGACACAAGGTGCAGGGTTTGATTCTCACATGGGGTAACTGGCTAGGCTTCAAATGGCCCAAAAAGGCAGTTAGCCTTAGCCTAATACTAATGTGTTTACACACCCTGTGACACCAGTACTATACAAAGCATAACACGGCTCTACTCACACTCTGTCTGTAGTTCCTGAACCTCCTACACATATGTAGCTGCCCTGAGTGTGCCGGTTCTCCTGTAGATGTTAATGCTACCTGCTGTCTGTAACACTAATGCCCACACACATGTAGGACTGTACAAACATCCACAGACTTTCCAGGTTATGTCATTAAATATTACCCCTACTGTACATAATATGTAAGTGGTCTGATATCTCACTGGCATGTTAGTAGATATGATGACACTAATTATAGTGTACAGCAAATACGCACCACGTCATGCACGAAATATGTACACAGGATGGCAGAGTTGTGGCTTGCAGCACTTACACAAGGCCACTAATGACATGTTGCTGTGATAACCTCATACATTTACTGTTGCAACAGGGTTTGTGGCAACATATGTCCTATGAGGGATAAGACGCCAGTAACTGTCACAGCTTTCACCATCCACAGACTGCAATCCTCACACTACCATCCGCAGTCCACAGATAGATGTTCTGTAGGTAACACATGGAACCAATGGCACAACACACTGCCCTGTCTGCAGATGAAGATTCCACATAAACATGGAACTGACATGGCAGGTATAATGACATGTAGGAAAGACTTATCCACACACACACACACTGTTGAACCAACAGTACGCCACATGCAGTATAGCAGCACTTACAGTCTGTAGATGGGTCAGGCACATCCCCCTCCTGTGTGTAGCTCTGTTTCCACAGTGTATGTTGTTGAAGTTAAATCCCCAATCCATCACAGATGCTGGTTGCCAACCAAAGGATCTAGTTCCTGCTCACAGTGAATGACAAGGGCCAACACCAACATGATGTTCCTAGATATCGAAGTGTGTTTCCATGCAATTGGTTGTGGGACTGTTACCACAGCTGTTCCACATGCAGTGAACTAGAGAAGGACTGCGATTCATGCAGGGCCATCAGCTGATCATGAGCATCACTTAAAATACACATGCTGCTGCCTCAGCAAAGCTGGTGTAGATCTCCACATCCACCAGAGAGGGAGTGGGAGAGGCAGATAGAGGAAAAGACATGTCAGGGAGGGGTGGTGGAGTAAAATTGCGGCTTGTTTGTGTCACACACCTACCAGCAGAGGGTATCAAACCCCTGACAACTATGTACTGCATCCACAGTTCAATGCAGTTATTGGATGTGCCACATGGGTTACCTGTTGTGGAGCCGTCAGAACATATTTGTGATGGTGCGTGACATCTGCAACAGGAATACAGTAGCTCTACAGTAGGTGATGTACACATGCCTGTCAGCATGAACAGGTGCCAGCGTCTACACAGCCACACACACATTAACACACTTGGCAGGGCCAGGAGTACAGCACATCAGTAGCAGGATTGCCATAACACATCACTGTGCAGGTACAACATGCACCACATGGGTCATACGGAGGTGGTATGGGCAAAGGGTATGAGGGGGTATCTGACATCTGACAGCATGCCTCTGTATGTGCATGGGGGTTGTAGTGAGTGTGGCTGTAAACATACAGCATACAACACACAGACAAACACACAGGGTGCCAGTACTGACATGCATGGGTGCATGTCTGCATGGGTGTGTGGTGGTCAACTGGGGCAGCAGGCTATACAAGGGTAGGCGATGGGTATACCTTGGCATCAGGCCACATGACAGTGGTCAGCATTGTGTCTCAGGGCTGTGGTTTCCACTCTTGCCCACACAGGTGGGTATTGTATACCCCATCCAGTCACCTGGGTAACTATTGTATGTGGCCCATGCTGTGCATCGCCTGCCATGTATGTGTTCCTTACCCCATGACATGGATGGTGTCTGGGATGTGCACACCTCCCTCATGCATGTACAGTGACATGTGGATCTGTACCTGGGGTGTTTGGCCCATGTGCACACATATTACTATCATATGTGCCAGTCTTGCCACCTGTGGCAGGGACCAGTAATGGGCAACAGGTTTACCTGCACCTACATTGATGGCATGCTGACAGCATTCCCTGGTGTCAGTGACAACTGTCCATACAAGGCATGCTGTCAGGCATGGTATGTCCATTGTGGGACACATGTGGTGTCACCACAAGAGGTGCAGGTGTCAATTGGGGAACATGGGGGAGGTGCACTGTCAGCATGTACGTGCATATTGGACAGATGGTCAGGGGACATGCTCTCTGTAGCCCACTGCTATCACTCCAGTGGCCAATAAGAAGTGTACTACCCACATACTGGATGTTGCCTAGGCATGTGTGTACGTATGAACATGTGTTGAGAGTGTGCTCTGGGTAATACTGGGGTTGCTAAATGTGATTGCCTGGCCTTGATGTCACATGTATGGGTATGGCTTTGCACCCCAGACTATCAGCTATTTCACATCTGTTATCCCTGTATGGTGGACATTGTGCTATATAGTACGGCCGCCATATAAGACGTATGCAAAACCCACTCCACATTGGCCACAGGTGTCACATGCTCACAACCACCTCTACACAGGATACAAGATAAGAGCATACACACACACAGATGCACACCTGGGAATAGAACCCCTACCTAACGAGCTTCTTGCACCTCAGCAGTACGCAGTTATAGTATGCACCACACACATTACTGATGTACTGCTTCCCCAAGGGTATATTCCACAATGACTGACATCAGCAGGATTGCCAAAGTAGGTCATTTGAAATGT
This sequence comes from Protopterus annectens, assembly GCF_019279795.1. Classification (NCBI taxonomy): domain Eukaryota; kingdom Metazoa; phylum Chordata; order Ceratodontiformes; family Protopteridae; genus Protopterus; species Protopterus annectens. The sequence goes on along the minus strand of NC_056731.1, from coordinate 736,985,623 downwards.
ACAGTGGGTGACTACCCTAAAATGCATTGCTCCCAACACAGACAGTGAGACGCACACAAAACATCCACGACCAACAGGGGTGGGTATAGAACCACTGACAGAGATCTATACCACACTACAGCATAGAGCTGTTATAGGATGCACCACAGGGATTACTAGGGAGCTCCTTCCACAAAGCTGTATTTCACAAGGAATGACATCAGCTGGATTGCTAAAGTGGGATATGTGAAATGTATTGCATGTGACTAGCTTATAATGCATTGTTCTGTATACAGAAATGAACACACACAAACATCCAGAACTGCCATGGGTGAGGATGGAACACTGTCACAGTTCTAAATCACAGTCCAGCAGTATGCATTTACAGGACGTGCTACAGTGATTACTGGGCTACTACCTTCCCAGAGGTGTATTTCTGGGTGGGTGTCATCAGCAGCCTTGCCAAAGTCAAGTATAGGAATTGTAATTCATGTGGCTACACTAAAATGCATTGCTCTTTACACAGACAGACACACACAATTGCCACGTCTGGGTTTAAAACACCTACCTAGCTACTTTATCACTCTACAGCAGTACGCAGTTACGGGACCCACTACGGAGATTACTGGACCACAACCTTCATGGAGGTGTATTTCTGGGTGGGTGACATCAGTAGCCTTGCCAAAGTCAAGTATAGGAATTGTAATTCATGTGGCTACACTAAAATGCATTGTTCTTTACACAGACACACACACACACACACACACACACACACACACACACACACACACTTACCACATCTGGGGTTAGAACACCTAGCTAGCTACTTTATCACTCTACAGCAATACACAGTTATGGGACGTGCTACAGTGATTACTGGGCTACAGCCTTCCCGGAGGTGTATTTCTAGGTGGGTGACATCAGCAGCCTTGCCAAAGTTGAGTATGTGAGTTGTAAGGAGTGTGGCTACCATAAAAAACATTGCTCTCTACGCAGACAGACACGCACACTAACACACATACACACTTGCCACATCTGGGGTTAGAACACCTACCTAGCTACTTTATCACACTACAGCAGTACACAGTTATGGGACGCGCTATGGAGATTACTGGGCTACACTTTTCCCAAGGGTGTATTTCAACATGGTAGTCCTCAGCGGGTTTGTCATAGTAGGACTATGGGGAGGGCAGTGTGTGTGCATGGGCCATAATCCATTTATCTAGAGGTTGACACACCACATGTAGGCACATGCAGGGTTATATTCCACAGGTACTTGTATACAGCTGCTAGATGACTACTTCCTTGTACAGTCATGTTGCACAGCTAGCACTTGCACCAAATAGTCCGTAATGCTGACAGATACCGGTGGCTAATGTCTACAGTGAGTGACATCTGAGCATCATGTGGTTGTAGTCATTTGGCTGTGTGCTGGGTGGGACAAGCCTCATAATGGTTGGCTCCTTGTCACAGTCACTCTCTCCCACACATCTATGTACATGTATGTTTGGCATATTATAGTGTATTGTCCTCGGATATATGCATGCATTCCTATCCACTGTGTGTGCAAAGCATGTGTGGTACATACTGAGTGTCTGCACTAACACCTGATGTATCTGGTCCACTGTTGTTTGCAGACATGGGCTTCTTTTGTTTACATGTGTGAGCATGCCCAGTATGACCTCTCAGTATGTTGTTGACTGATATTGCCTTCATTTCTCTAAGTGTGTGAGCATGCCCAGTATACCCTTCTGTATAGAATGTGTGGATCAATACTAGGTAGTTTCTACTTTAGTGCAGACCTTTGTGTTGTACACCTACAGGTAGCAAGGTGTTTCTGCTGGGTATCCGGCGATCATTTGGCAATATGGGGACAAACTGTGCAGGGGATAGTGTGTACTGTAGGTGATTGTGTCTGTGCTGCTTCAGCCGCATGGTATCACTGTTAGCAGAGCTATTCAGACATGTGTACTGTTATACACAGTGATGTTTTCTGTCTCCATGTACTGCCAGGTGGACATTCTTGCTCACAGTGCTGTCTTAGGGGACAAGGGTGACTGCAGCTGTGTCCGGTATTGTGGGCAGACACCTACATATGCATCGTAAATTATGCCATTCTGAAGGGGGAGCTACAGACACCTGCTGCTGGGTCTGTGTATCTGGATCAGCACCTTGGTAGAGTGCTGGCGGGGATCCCATACTTGTACACCCATTGACAAGTCAGTCTGGGCTTATCTTGCTGTGACAATGCCTCACAGCTGTACAGATTCGCAGAGGTTGCACAGAGGCAGGGGCCATGGGTCAGGACATTAACCCTATTGTGGTGTATGGGCAGGTGTGTAGCCACCCATTTATGTGTTTGCAGCCAGGGATAGTGTGGGCACACAGCTTGGTGTCAGACCCTACACATTCCATGCTGCCCATGCACCCACCCCCCTTTGTTATTCTAACCTCTTCCAGAAATTATGCATACATTCTCTGATACTTTCCCTAAGGGTATTACCCCATCACAGGTGTTTGTTAGTGTTGGTCCACAGTTCATGCAGTGGGACATGGTGGACATGTTACTGTGGTTTGTCCACATGCGCTTGCATATGGCTTATGTGGAGTGTGTTATGTTGTTATTTGGGTGTCCATGACTTCACATGTATTCACAGTACGTGTGAGACACAGGCCTTTAGCAGAGGTCTGTGGGGCATTAGGTGCTGCTGCAGGTAACATGTGGCAGGCCATTGCATTCTGTCAGGCCTGCAGTCGCAGACCGCCAGACAGTATATTCCCCTTGGATGACAGGGTAGGTGTGATAGGTGTTCATGCAAATTCCTTCTATCAGTCTTGATCAGGTGGTGTGGATGCTGGCAGGGTGCTACGTACAGCTAGAGACACACCTGCATGGGACACCTGCATTGCATGCTGCATTATTCCACTATTGCTATGTACAGGAGGGGTCATACTGCACCCTTTCCCCACAGCAGGGATATGGCCAGAGAGGTACCTGTGGGTGGTGTTTGTGTGGGCTGGGTGCATGTGTGCTATGGACAGTGCTTGCATCTGACACAAAGATATGTATGGGGCATTCCTGGTATGCTGGCATGTGCAGGTATACCAGCTGTTTCCCAGTACATCAGTCCTACCTCCCTTATGATCTGCAGGTGTTCAGCCGGACATCACTGGTATCCCCTACTACAGGACCAGTTGCTGTGATGCATACCTGTAGGTACAATTTCAAGGGTGTCTCCATTTCACAGTGATTTAACGCATACTGTATGCCTGGGGTAATTTTCCCTGTGTACTGCTTGTATATCTAGCCCAACAGCCATGCTATGTCAGTCTTTCAGATGGTGACACATATTACCACCATACATTTACATTGGCTTACTGCTAGCAGGTGGTATGCTGGTGGGGATTGTCTTTGGCACTGCAGTTGTGAGGGCTTGTCCCTGTCATCAGCAGTACTAGGCTATGGCCACCAGGTCTTACCTCAACATGCATACATACTGACCACTCTCACATAATATGAAACACTCTCCATCCTGCCACACACAGACTTGCATATTGTGGACATGCTACAACCTATCCTGGTACCTTGGGCACCTCTGGGCATCTCTGCTCCACTCGTATTATACCTACTCATACATGTTATTACATTTCTACACAGGACTGGGGGGGACCCTGACTGTTACTAACTTTTTACGCTGGAGTAGGGGTAGGGGCACACCTGACTGTTTCTACGTGCCAACATGGGGGGGCACACCTGACTGTCATTACATTGCTATGTAGGATGGGGGGCACAAGTGACACTTGTACACATTTGCTATGACTGTATCATATACTCCATTTCATTCTGTATTGCTAACTATCATGCTGTGTAGAGGCACACCAGTGTATTACAGATTGTGGCTTTGGTTGCCCTACATTGTATTGTCTGACATCCTTACCCTTCAGAACTGGCATCCCACTGCCTGCCCTGCTGTGGTCTGTCTGTGTAGGCCTGGGGGTGGGGTTAACCGATGTCATCATTCTGGGGCCATGGCACAGGCCCTGTTTGGGTTTCTGTCCACCTGTCCTGCTGGCTGTGACTGTTGTTGGGTATGTGAACCATCCTGACTGGCATGTGCGTGTCATATGGACACACATTTTGCACAGCACATTTCCTACAGTTGCTTCTGTCTCCCTGTGTAGTACTGGCTACTATGGTGACTCCAGTATGTGTTACACATGTCAGGGTGCCACTATGGGTGCCTACTGTCTGCTGCCATAACATTTGGCCACCCAATTCCCTTGCATTCTCACATCTATACCATAGCTACAGGTGACAACACATTCTACTCCATTTGCAAATTGGTAGGTTGATTGACTTACCTTGTGGGTGTGCCAGGCTTGCAGATGGTGCTGGAGGGCTGCCTATGTTGGATGCACATAGTACACTCCCTAAACATGGTTGAGCACAGGTGGTGTAATGTTTGGCATCCCTTTTACTGTATGTGCGAGTCAGAGAGGTGTCATTCCCTGGGACCCTACTGTTTCAGTGCATGTGCTATGCATTGCCTCTTTGCCAGGGCCAGGGCATACTGGGCATGCCTCCTTCTGCCTACTGGAGCAGGCTCAGGTTCTTCCTCCTCCGGGTAACTCTGTGCCTGTGCAGGCCTTCGCATTGGTGGGGGGTTGTGTGGCCCTGCCCCATGCTGTTCTTGCTGCAGCTGTTTCCACAGGATCATATTGTGTAGCATCACTCATACCATAACAATCGGGGTACATGTAGCTGGTGAATACTGCAAGGCTTCACCGGATGTGTCCAGACACTGGAACCATGCCCTGAGCATCCCAAACACATGCTCTATTATATGTCTGGCCTGTGCGTGTGCCTCATTATGGCATTGTTGTTCAGGTGTGTGTGCATTTCTGATGGGTGTCATCAGCCTCCGCTCCAGTGTGTACCCAGCATCCCCCACTAGGTGACCATAGGGGATGTCCCCATTGGCAAATCTCTGGTACAGCTGCATCAGATGCCATTTGTGGAAATCTTCATAGCTTCCAGGGCAGCCAGCATACACATTCATTATAATGCTCTGGGCATCACATATGACGTGGCAGTTGATGGAGGGGATGCCCCTGCAGTTGATGTAGGCCCTACCTTGCTCACTGGGTGGTGCTTTGATGCATATGTGCATGCAGTCTATAGCACCCACTACCCCAGGGTATTCTGCTATTTGGTGGAAGAGACGCATACTGCTGGTCAACACCTCACGGGTATTGAGGAAATATACATGCTCACTGGCATGTGCTGCCATGGCATCCAGGAACTGGTGGAATACTCTGGATGCTGGTGCCTGTGAGATCCCCATGTTATCATCAGTTGTGCTTTGGGAGGTACCTGTGGCTAGTATACCTAGGCCTACACATACCTTGGTATCCACTGGGATGGGTTCCCCTCAGTCAATTTGGTGTCAGGTGTGGCCGGCTCAGCTCAACTACTTGCTGTAGGAAGTCTCTGTCCACCCTATAGCGCTCCACTATCTCCAGCTCATGTAGTCACTGGTAGGTTACCCTGGGTCTGTACACTCTTCTCCATCTCCTCACTGTGGGTTGTTCGGCAGCATGCACATCCTCACTACCCTCAGCCTCTTGCACATGTTATTCTATGTTGCTTGCTGCAACCTTTCTCATTTTGTAGGTTTGTTTGTTACAGTTTCCCTGCTTGTATACAATGGTGGTATACAGTGTGGGAAAAACCAGTGGGGAAGGTGTTTACTTAGTTTATAGTCATGTTTTGGGCTGGGCTGGGCTGCTGCCTGTGTAATTGGCTGCTTCTGATATGTTTCACCTGCCAGATATGCTAGTTCTCCTTGATTACCTTCCTACTGCTGATTTCCCTTCCCATTGCCCTTCTGTTTGGGCCCAAGGCCACGCCGCACAAACAGAGTACTCAGATATGCACACTGCTGCTGTTTCCTGGTTCAACTTCTTTTTTCTTCCTGTAACTCCCAGTGTGCAGCATGCACACCCGCTTACACTTTGTAAAGAGTGCTAGGCAGGTTTAGACACACTCCCCTAGCTTGGCTCTGCTAAGCTAAGAGCATACCTGTGCCACAGGGCTCCAATCTGCTTACAGTATGCCTGACAAACCCACCCATGATGTCAACTACCTCCTAGTCTTGCACTCAGCTATTCATACTCTTACACTGTTGGGGCCAGCCTCACATGCTGGGGAAATCTGGGATTCACTATCCTTCTCCTCATTTGCATGGGACTGCCTGCTAATACATAGTTACATGTGTTACACTGTGCCTCCCCCCTTAGCAATCACTATTCACGGGCCAGGTTGTCTTGTGCCTGCCATTGACTTGCATGGCGGAATACTGGCTTTACTTAGACTGCTTTTTTCAGGTTTATTTTCTTGTTTCCCCACCAATCCCATTTGTGCCTTGCTGCCCTATGCTTCAACAGTAGTGATCGGCGGACATATTATAAAAGTTGTGTTTTGTACATTTTGCATTGTTTGCAATGCCAATGGCGTTATACTTGGCCAATGGCATGCTTCCTCAATGATATGCAGCCCTTATTTGGGGCTGTCATGTCCCCATTTTGAAGTTTGCAGACCCGTACTCGGTTACTAACCAAGTACATTTCTGCATATTATGCTAGTCCTGCACGCCATGATTCCTGCTTCCTGGGTAGCAGATTTACCTCATTTGCATGCTTTTTACCTGCAGATGGGGTAATTTGCATACTGGGGCTGGGAACGTGCAGCACTAGTGATAGAGCGCTCACGCACGTCAAATGAGCACATACGTGGATTGCTTGGCTGCCATATTAGTAAAATGACCTCTTACACTAATCATGCGCGCCATGCAAGCTTTTGAGAATCAGGGGGCAAATGGCATGCAAGTGCTTGTAATAGACCTATATAGCAGTTTGTGCAGTATATTTGAGTTTTTATTTCTGTCATTTGTTAACTTTTAGCTTGTTCAGCTTATGTTCTATATCTTCTTTTACTCTTTTTTTCTCTTTGCACATCTTCTTAATCATAAATATTAAATTTTCTGTTAAAATTAATTTTTTTAGTATTTTAATATGCCTTTTAAACTTTCCTGCTTGTTACAGTGCTTAATGCCACAAAAAACAGGCTGTACTGCAATAAATGGAGTGAAGAAGCAGTAGTAGAATTCAAACTCAAGAATCCAATGCCAAAAGACAAAAAACAATGTTTATTGCAAAGTACTCGGGTCACAAACACCCTTCCTCAGTGCTACTCAGTAGCACTGAGGAAGGGTGTTTGTGTCCCGAAAGCTTTGCAATAAACATTCCCCCGGATTTACATATTAATGAAGGTGCACTGCCTGAACTCCTAATCCTACACGGAGCATGTACGAGTGCAGGGGTGTGTCTGAGAGCAGAGCTCTCAGAATAAACACTCCTGCAAAGTAGAACAGCAGAAAGTGGGAAAACATGAGCGAGGCTGCTCATAGGTGTCCGCATATCCCCACCAACAGTCCCCCATGTGTACAACAGCAACAGTGCATATAAATAAACTGAAGAAAAACCTTAATTTTTTTTTTTTAAATCCAAGTACAGCTAACCGTAGGTGCGTGGGTGTGCCCATCACTTAGCTATGGTTAAAGCAGCTTAAAAGGCTGAAGAGGATAACAAGCAAGATATATGCAAATGAAACAGTACAGCAATAGTGTAGTGGGCAGAACATCCGCGTAACAAGCAGGCATTTCCAGTTCGAGTCCCACTGCAGCACATATCATTTTGCATGGGAAATATGAATATGAACATTTGTTTTCATTTATTTACTGTATAACCTACAGAATAACATTTAAATGTGAACTGGAGTACTGCATTAAATGCACATGTGAAGTGTCAGTCTCAAAATGAATAAGGCACTAGTAAGCAGGTTTAAGCACAAATAAGCAGTAGTAAGCACATATAAGCACTAGAAAGCATGTTTAAGTGTGTTTGCAAAGAGGTAAGCACTGCCTACACAGATTAAGCAAAGTAGAAGCTAACTGAATGTAAGAAACTGTAACCAGAGGTTAGCAGTGCTTAGCTCCACGCAAGCCCGCACACACCCACTTACAACTGCTTTAAAGTGCCTTAATCACTCTGTACCCAATGACCTGTGTTCTGCCCGGCAACAAAATAAACAACTTCTGTAAGGCTAGAACTCAGGACCCTATACACTAGGGTCACAGTAGCTAACCACTAACCCATCATAGCAACACATATAACAGAGGTATCAGCAAACTAATCCTCACCACAGGAAAATCAAACCAAACATGTGAACTGAATCTATGTACAGTGTGATGTTGTATAACCTGCCACAGAACATAAATATGTGAACTGGAGTACTGCAGTAAGCATAGATTTGAGATGTTATCGTAATAAAGTGTAGAAGTCCGCAGGACCCCATACAGTGTATGTACACATGAATCATGGATACCAGACACATATATAACCTGTAATGAATAATAAATCACTGCCAAAAGGCAAATATAATGCAGATTAAGTATTAAGCAATGCTAATCACAGCACAGCTCAACTTAGTAAGAGTAAGCAATGTGCAGGGGAGCCAATTCAATCTGCCTAGTGGTATACCTCTTTAAGCACTGCCAACCTTAGGTAAGCAGGTGTGCCCATAGCTTAGCCATTTCAAAACTGGCCAATCATGGAAAAGTGTGGGAAATTGGCCATATTTAAACCCCACAGGCGGGAATACTTCCCATAACTGGTTGTAGCTTCCTACTGCAGGCAGAAAGACTAGTGTGGGTGAAGGTACTCAATTTAGAGTGCAGCGCTGGGGCATCCAGGAGTCAAAAATCATGGTATGGCTCCTGGTAAAACACCATGAGCAGAGACTACTGCATGGCCAGTCCAGGGCTCGCACTATAAAACGGAGGCCTTGGACATTCTCGCTCATGACCTCACCAGTGCCACAGGTATCCCCCGGACCAGTGAGCAGGCCAGGCAACACCATGCTGACCTGAAGCGGTAGAAGGGGGATGTACTGGAACAGTGGATCCAGGAGTCTTGGCAGATGCCTAATGCCCCAGTACTGAGTAAGTACTCATTCTACTAAGTAGTTAATAATTGCCCAGCTTGTGTATACTATGGATAGGTATGGATGAATATCACTGTATTTCTCTGACAGCTGCAGATGAGCAGACTGTGAACCAGCAAGCCCATGATCCTAGGTTGCAAAGGCTGCATTGCGAGGCAGGTTAGTAATTGTTCTGCATGTACTGTCATAACAAATAAATATAAGAGCCTTAGAAAGTGTCATACCAGTAGATATACATGTGTAATATTCTGTGAATAAAAGTATAACCCCTGGAGTGCATCTGTTTACACTTCTTTCATATGTTGTTGAACTGTTGCATACTATAAATAGTACTGTTGTATTAAGCTGTGTTACCCACACTGTGATATGCAGATAAAATGTGTATGAAGTTCTGTATAACAATGTTGGAAGTGCCAAGAGGTCAGTCATATTGTACAAGTGAGGGAGACTTAGAAAGAAAACAGTAGAAAGCTTCACATCAATTCCCTGATAGCACAGTGTACTGTGATGTCAACTATAATCTTTATGTCACACACAGCATGGGTTTGAATCCCAGGAGTGCTAGTTAGTTGTGTGCATAATCATACCCCACAACTGTACAGATTTTGTTACAATGTTCAGATAGAAAGCTGTATGCATACTTTGTATGCATATTCATACCACACAACTGTTCCAATCTGTCCAGCATGTCCAGATAAATGGCCCACATCACCAGCCTGGTACCCTATTCCCCTGAAAAATCAGTGTGATGATCCAAGAAATGTAGGCAGCCATTAATTACATATAACTGAAAGTCAAACATGTACATAGTCAGAGAATGCATATGAAAACAAACTTGTCATTCTAGCACTTCACACAAAGTGCATGACAGCAATTCTCAACATATGTTGCAGTAACACCTGCATCTTGTCATGCCTATATGTAAGACACAGGTCATGAACATAATAATCTATAAACATACCAGTGTACAATATAAGGCCATTGGGTAGTGTAATAATACATGTAAGGGACAGATCACTGCAGTGACTAAGAATGTTGTAAAAACTACAAGGATATATTAGTTGTTAATTGAACTCTCTCTCTCACCCCTACCATATGTGCAAAAATAACCCAATGACACACCTCAATCGATGTGTGTACACTGCATACTTTTGTTGGGACATATGTCCTAATGGTTTATAAATATTCCCATTTGTTTCTATGCATGTGCCATGTTAAAATGCACCCATATTGGTGGCCTGTTGCCATCAATGAAACCTGCATGCTCTTATAATGGCCACTGTTGTTCCATATATGCATGTGTTCTGCTTTCTCTGCAACTGTTTTAAATCTGGTGTTTTGGGATAATGGGAATACCTATGCATGCCGTTATAACTAATCCAGAATGCTGCTGACTATTACTAACCCATATCTGTCATAAACCTGCTACAACATAGCTCATATGTGAAGGCCGGTCCCAGCGGACCCACCTATCCCACTTCAGGTGGCCATGGCACCGAGCACCAGCGCATCTGGTACGCAGCCTGGGACCTCCTCCTCCATTGGCCCTGCACCACCTTCAGGTGGAACCACTACAGGGGATGGGGCTCGCACTCCCCTGGGAGCGTGCATGGAGAGGAACCTGTCACCCATCGTCATGTCCGGGCTGTGGTGCATAGGGAGTTTGATATGGAGTTTCGAGCATGGTTACCCCAGCTTGAGGGCCGAGTGGTGCAATTAGAGGGTGAGCCTGCCCCTCCTACACAGCCCCCAGTACAGCCACCTTTGGGGCCGTGAAGGTGCAGTGGTGACTGCCCATGGGTGGGTACCTCAGTCCCACTGTTTCTATTTGGGGGCTCATAGGCTTGCGACTTCCAAACACTCCTCCTCATCCAAGTTATTTCCCCCCACATGTGTCATATACCACCCCTGTATGCATCTTGTTTGTCTTGTCTGTTAACCTACCCAACCTACCTCCCCAAATATACCTACTACCCCTCACCAACATCAAACTCTCACCTGAACAAGAAAAGGGCAATCTGTTCCCACAAAAAAATCTCGCCCCATACATAGATGTCCATTTCAGAAACATGTCCACTGGACACATGTAATCTGGTCTAATTGGCATCACAACAAATTTATGTTGTCCTCACCCCTCTTCCAGGGGTTTGAAGGTCCAAAACTACATCCAAATTCAGTGTATATGCACAGCTGTTGCTGTAGAAGAAATGGGCAGCTATGGACCTTCCCTACACCCTTCCTGTACATGCCTAGCTATTTTCCCTACTGTCTTTCCCTCTTTGTGCCCCTTTTTCACCACTTTCCTATCACCCCTTTTTCCTTTCTTATAAAGAAATTAGTGTATGGCGAAGCGGGAGTAAGCACTTTTAAGAAACAGTAAGTTGGTTTAAGCTTGTTTGTGTGGATGTAAGCAATACCTACACAGGTTAAACAATCTAGAAGCTAACTGAGTGTAAGAAACTGTAACCAGCAGTTAGCATTGCTTAGCTCTGCACAGGCCCATGCACACTCGCTTACAACTGCTTCAAAGTGCCTTAATCACTCTGTACCCAATGGCCCGTGTTCTGCCCAGCAACAAAATAAACAGCTTTTGCAAGTCTTGAACTCAGGACCCTGTACACTACAGTCACAGTAGTTAACCACTAACCCATCATAGCAATACATATAACTGAGGTATCAGCAAACTAATCCTCACCACAGGAAAATCAAACCAAACATGTGAACTGAATCTATGTACAGTGTGATGTTGTATAACCTGCCACAGAACATAAATATGTGAACTGGAGTACTGCAGTAAGCATAGATTTGAGAAGTTATCGTAATAAAGGGTAGAAGTCCGCAGGACCCCATACAGTGTGTTTACACATGAATCATGGATACCAGACACATATATAACCTGTAATGAATAATAAATCACTGCCAAAAGGCAAATATAATACAGATTAAGTATTAAGCAATGCTAACCGCAGCACAGCTCAACTTAGTAAGAATAAGCAATGTGCAGGGGAGCCATTTAAATCTGCCTAGTGGTATACCTCTTTAAGCACTGCCAACCTTAGGTAAGCAGGTGTGCCCATAGCTTAGCCATTTCAAAACTGGTCAATCATGGAAAAGTGTGGGAAATTGGCCATATTTAAACCCCACAGGTGAGAATACTTCCCATAACTGGTTGTAGCTTCCTACTGCAGGCAGAATGGCTGGTGTGGGTGAAGGCACTCGATTTAAAGTGCAGCGCTGGGGCATCCAGGAGTCACAAATCATGGTATGGCTCCTGGTAAAACACCATGAGCAGAGACTACTGCAGGGCCAGTACCAGGGCTCGCAGTATAAAATGGAGGCCTGGGACAGTCTCGCCCGTGACCTCACCAGTACCACAGGTATACCCCGGACTGATGAGCAGGTCAGGCACCACCATGCTGACCTGAAGTGGTGGAGGGGGGTTGTACTGGCACAGTGGATCCAGGAGTCTTGGCAGATGCCTAATGCCCCAGTACTGAGTAAGTACTCATTCTACTAAGTAGTTAATAATAGCCCAGCTTGTGTATACTATCGATAGGTATGGCTGAATATCACTGTATTTCTCTGACAGCTGCAGATGAGCAGGCTGTGAACCAGCAAGCCCATGATGCTAGGTTGCAAAGGCTGCATTGCAAGGCAGGTTAGTAATTGTTCTGCATGTACTGTCATAACAAATAAATATAAGAGCCTTAGAAAGTGTCATAATAGTAGAAATACATGTGTAATATTTTGTGAATAAAAGTATAACCCCATGGAGTGCATCTGCTTACGCTTCTTTCATATGTTGTCGAACTGTTGCATACTATAAATAGTACTGTTGTATTAAGCTGTGTTACCCACGCTGTGGTATGCAGATAAAATGTGTATGACGTTCTGTATAACAATGTTGTAAGTGCCAAGAGGTCAGTCATATTGTACAAGTGAGGGAGACTTAGAAAGAAAACAGTAGAAAGCTTCACATCAATTCCCTTATAGCACAGTGTACTGTGATGTCAACTATAATTTTATGTCACACACAGCATGGGTTTGAATCTCGGGAGTGCTAGTAAGTTGTATGCATAATCATACCCCACAACTGTACAGATTTTGTTACAATGTTCAGATAGAAAGCTGTATGCATACTTACACCCAACAACTGTACAGAATTTTCTAGAATGTTCAGATAGAAAGTTGTATGCATATTCATACCCCACAACTGTTCCAATCTGTCCAGCATGTCCAGATAAATGGTCCACATCACCAGCCTGGTACCCTGTTCCCCTGAAAAATCAGTGTGATGATCCAAGAAATGTAGGCAGCCGTTAATGACATATAACTGATAGTCAAATGTGTACATAGTCAGAGAAAGCATATGAAAACAAACCTGTCATTCTAGCACCTCACCCAAAGTGTATGACAGCAATTCTCAACATATGTTGCAGTAACAACTGCATCTTGTCACGCCTGTATGTAAGACACAGGTCACGGCCATAATAACCTATAAACATACCAGTGTACAACATAAGGCCATTGGGTAGTGTAATAATACATGTAAGGGACAGATCACTGCAGTGACTAAGAATGTTGTAAAAACTACAAGGATATATTAGTTGTTAAATGAACTCTCTCTCTCACCCCTACCATATGTGGAAAAATAACCCAATGTCACACTTCAATCGGTGTGTGTACAGTGCAAACTTTTGTTGGGACATATGTCCTAATGGTTTATAAATATTCCCATTTGTTTCTATGCATGTGCCATGTTAAAATACACCCATATTGGTGGCCTGTTGCCATCAATGAAACCCGAATGCTGTTGTAATGGCCACTGTTGTTCCATATATACGTGTTCTGCTTTCTCTGCAACTATTTTAAGTCTGGTGTTTTGGGTTAATGGGAATACCTATGCATGCCATTACAACTAATCCTGAATGCTGTTACCTATTACTAGCTCATATCTGTCATAAACCTGCAACAACATAGGTCGTATGGGAAGGCCGGTCCCAGCGGACCCACCTGTCCCACCACAGCTGGCCATGGCGCCGGGCACCAGCACATCTGGGGCCCAGCCTGGGACCTCTTCCTCCGTTGGCCCTATACTACCTTCCAGTGGAACCACTACAGGGGATGGGGCTCGCCCTCCCCTGGGAGCGTGCATGGTGAGGAACCTGTCACGCATCATCATGTCCGGGCCGTGGTGTGTAGGAAGCTTGATATGGAGTTTCGAGACCAGCTACCCCTGCTTGAGGGCCGAGTGGTACAATTAGAGGGTGAGCCTGCCCCTCCTACACAGCCCCCAGCACAGCCACCTTTGGGGCCGTGAAGTTGCAGTGGTGACTGCCCATGGGTGGGTACCTCAGTCCCACTGTTTCCATTTCGGGGCTCATGGGCTTGTGACTTCCAAACACCCCTCCCCATCCAAGATGTTTACCCCCACATGTGTCATATACCACCCCTGTATGCATCTTGTTTGTCTTGTCTGTTAACCTACCCATCCTACCTCCCCAAATATACCTACTACCCCTCATCAACATCCCACTCTCACCTGAACAAAAAAAGGGCAATCTGTTAGTACAAAAAAATCTCGCCCAATACATAGCTGTCCATTTCAGAAACATGTCCACTGGACACATGTAATCTGGTCTAATTGGCATCACAATTAATTTATGTTGTCCTCACCTCTCTCCCAGGGGTTTTAGGGTCCAAATCTACCTCCAAATTCAGTATATATGCACAGCTGTTGCTGTAGAATAAACGGGCAGCTATGGACCTTCCCTACACCCTTCCTGCACATGCCTAGCTATTTTCCCTACTGTATTTCCCTCTTTGTGCCCCTTTTTTACCACTTTCCTATCTCCCTTTTTTCCTTTCTTATAAAGAAATTAGTGCATGGCTAAGCGGGAGTAAGCACTTTTAAGAAGCAGTAAGTGGGTTTAAGCTTGTTTGTGTGGGTGTAAGCAATGCCTACACAGGTTAAACAATCTAGAAGCTAACTGAGTGTAAGAAACTGTAACCAGCAGTTAGCATTGCTTAGCTCTGTACAAACCCACGCAAACCCACTTACAACTGCTTAAAAGTGCCTTAATCACTCTGTATCCAATGGCCCTTGTTCTGCCCAGCAATAAAATAAACAGCCACGGCAAGGCTGGAACCCAGGACCCTACAAATCCATACACAAAGTGATTTACCACTAAACCATGGCAGACATACATAACCCTAATGTTTTCACAAACATATCATCCAGCACAATCAGTCAACAGTACAGGAAATGTAATAATATCATACCACACAACCTGTTAATGCAAGAAGTCTGGAAAACGTGTGCCAAAATGTGGATTGAAATAGGGATATATGTTAAATACTGCTCTAATACACTTAAAATGTTGCTAGTTACACAATTATATGTATCAGAACACATATGTAGAAGGAGATGAAGTCTGAAACACAAAAGTGTCGGCACTAGTTACTGACTTCAATGCTGCGATCATCCACGTCAATTGCCAAGAAAATGAGGTACAGGCAAAAATATGAGCCAACATGCATGGACATATGGAAAGATATATATCTGTAAATGTAGACAGATAGACAGCTATATATGTGTGTGTGTGTGTGTATATATATATATATATATATATATATATATATATATATATATATATATATATATATATATATATATATATATATATATATATATATATATATATATATCCCACAAATATTCATCTATCAATTGTATATAGATAGATAAATATGTTCATATGCATGTGTATGTGTGTGTGTGTGTGTGTGTGTGTGTGTGTGTATATATATATATATATATATATATATATATATATATATATATATATATATATATTTATTTATTTATTTATTCATTTATAGGGTTTTACATATATAATTCTGTAGCTATACATATATGTATATATATATATATATATATATATATATATATATATATATATATACAGATGTAAATGCGTATAGAAGTTCCACATGGGAACAGAATCCTGAACCACTCACTACAACATAACAGACCATATGCACTGTCAATGGGGGTGGGGGCTCAAATGAGGGATACCTGATAATTAGTGCCATGTTACCCCCTGCACAGCCCTAAAGGATATGCTGTGCAATCCAATATCCAGCACATGCAGTTCTTGATGTCAAGACCCTCCCCAACACAGCTACAATGGATTAACAGTAATCCAATTCACCTGAAAATGTCAGGGCAATATCTGTAACATATCATGCAGAATAGTCATCCTATCGTAGGGAATGTACAATGTGGAACAATTGTTCAGATATGCACACCCATCTATACATTGTCAAATATGTGCAGGCATATATATATATATATATATATATATATATATATATATCTATATATATATATATATATATATATATATATATATATATATATATATATATATATATATATATATATATATATATATATATATATATATATAGGTACATACACATATACACAGACAAAAGGTATTAGTAGCCATACATATGTAGAAGTAGTGTGGAAGTACTGGGTGCAAAGTATATCCCTCAGCCACAAGCCCTGTAACTGGCACCTGTGAAATGTGTAGTGTGGCAACCATTCCCCCAAATGAGAATACTTACATTAAACATATACCCACTCACATGACATGACATACAGGTATGCATACACAGAAAATCTTTATTTGTGTACTCTACAATAATGTATGCCAGTACTTACACCACATAAAGTTTGAAATATGTAATCAGTGCTGAATGCAAGGCCCACACAAAACAGTAGATGCAAGGAATGTGGATATATAACATACTATGCTGTCCAGGCCAAGGCCTTTTATTAGTACAACAGTAGACAGAGGATTTGCCTTCCAGATAAGTAACAATCAACAATCACAGATGTAGTTCAGCAGCCTCCATTTACACCCTGTAGTCAAGCCCTAGGGGGAAATGTAGCAGTTGTGATAATGTCACAGTATCTCCTACATAACATTGCTTAACCTAACATCTCACTATCACACTGACTGACTGAACTTTGTGTAACACTGTAAGCTGTATCCCACCACTGTTGCCATGGAGGAATGTATGAAAGTGTACACCCTTACACCTCAATGTGTCTTAACACTTATATCCCTGAAAAGGTGTCACAGACTAGGTTAATGGCATTGAACACCCCCATAAAAGGGTGTACAAGGGCAAGGAACACTGTGTACCACACACTGACCTCTGGAATGTACAAGGGCACATATGTGTTGTCCAGCTGTTGCCCCCATATATATGGACCTTGCCCAACAGTTGGTGTGGGAGTCCATGACATGACTGGGATGATAGCAGTAATGCTAGCAGTAAATAATGATAGGCCATTACCTACCAACCCCTTACTGTATCACAGCAGGACAAAGACTGGGGTCTATATCAGAACATTGAAAGTGCATACTTTCGAATGTTCTTACATCGACCCCTATTCAGCGAATGCTGAAAATAGCGAAACGACAGATAACCGAATATTTTCCTAGGGAAAGAATTTGGTTGTCCATTTCTGTCGTTTTACTATTTTCAGCGCTGTGGTGGAAAGTTACGGGTCGGGTTCAGGTAAGTGTGCGATTGGGCGTGGGTTAGGTGAGCTAGGGTTAGGGTGCGAGGGAGGTATGTGTGCGATTATGTGGACGTGAAGATTAGGGCAGGTTAGGTGAGTTAGGGTTAGGGCGCGGGTGAGGTGACGCCCACAGAAGTCAGCAATTTATAGAGCTGGGTTGCCATGACAGTGTTATCTGAAGTACTACACAGCAGGCTGCATGCAATTAGCAACTGGTGGACACTGACTGGTGCAGAGTCGAGAGAGAGAGAGAGGAAGAAAAAGAGAAAAAGAAAAAGAAAATTAAAAAGAAAAACAAGCCATAACAAATTAAAAACAAATAACAAAGCTCATGGATTTGTTGCAGTGGAAAAAGAAACTTAAAAGGTATGTGAAACATATAAGTATTTACTTGCATGTAGTTTTTGGTATGGAATAATAGGATTTATAATGTAAAATGATTTATATGTGCCATCAGTAGTTCTTTCTGTAATGATCTGTTCAACAACTGCTCTGAACAATAATGTCTGTCCCTGTGGTCAAGGAGACATACCTGTCAACTGTGCAGATCAGCAGCGAATGATAAAGATGTGACCCATGATATCTGTGTTCTGTACATTACTGTGGCCAATGGCTGGTGGTGGTATTAATACTGTCATGATAGACACATGGGTGTGAGAGCACAACATCTGCAGGACAGTCATGTTAATGTGTAGCATAGCATGCCCAACAGCCATAGCTGTATAATATGCTTATCTAAAATCTGTCACCATATATACCCCCTTAATTTGTGTCTGTGTTCACATGTGACACCTGTCTGTGTTGCAGCAAGGCAGAACAGTTCAGCTGTGAAGAAAAGAGAGTTACAAGAGTGTGGACCAGATGTTTGTATGCACCCCACATACAGATAAATATATGTGTGATATATATTCACAGCTGTGTATGTCTACAGAACCTCAGACAGTTATACACACACAAATATATATATATATATATATATATATATATATATATATATATATATATATATATTTATAATGTCCCCTGCCATGACATGTGTGAGAGAACATCACACATCAATACACAACATATCTACACACCAGCACATGGCTGCAAAATGGACTGTGGAGTGTGGTGTGTAACCCATGTTGGGAACACATCACAATTGTTTGAGAAGGTGGGATATCTATGTCGGTGAAGGACAGTAGGCACATATTGGTATGTAGGTTTGGTTGGGTGAGAAACAAGACAGCATACAGGGCTGGTATATAACACGTGGTGGGTAAACACTGTGGATGGGTAGTTTCATTTGGAATGTGGAGCCAATTGAGCCCCCATATGGGAACAAAGGGAACATGGTGCCAATGCATGGACAGTCATGACAGCATCTACATGGTCATAAAGGTGCCGGGGCTGTGGGCTGAGCAGGAGGAGCATGCATGTCTAACCTTGTGTATGTGTACTGCATGCCTCCAGGTGAAGTAGCACATACCCCATGTCTCTGTGGAGCTCCCTATGCATCAGACCCTGGACCTAACTGTGGGTGACAGACATATGTCTGTATGTGCTCCTTGAGGGGGGGACACCATCCCCTGAGGTAGTTCCACATGAAGGTGGTGCCAGAACAGTAGATAATGAGGTTCATGGTGGGTCATGGATGTGATGTGGCCTGGTAACATGTCCACATTAGGTGGGAGAGGTGTTCCTGCTGGCAAATATCCCCTACACATGCTGTTGTGTCACTGTCATGGAACATATGTGGGTTGTAATAGTCCACCAAATCCCAGAACATGCCCAACAGCATGCATAGATATCCCCAATAACACAGAATGGCAGATATGTAGCAATCACAGAGCAAGCATACCACATACACATGTGGAAACACAGTGACAGCCACAATGGCATGCAGGTGAAATAATCTGTAACAGCCCAGCAACTCTAGTGTCCCCACAGGGAGCAGGTCTATAAACACATAGCAGAAAGTGTTGTACAATACAATATATGTCCCAGTGGTAGATAAACCTGAGATATACCACTTGCGTTGTGTGAACATTAAGTTGGAGCTGATATGGTGGCGGGAGACTGATATGTGTATTGTATTATGGTAACCGTGCCATATGAGTTGCTCAGACATATTTCCATCTTTATGTCTTTCAGGGACAATGGCACATCCAAGGAATCAAGCCTACAGTGCCACTGAGGATGACATCATACTCACCAGCCTCATCCAGCACTATCAGCTTCTGTTCTCCAGGACAAGCCATGACCAGCATGAGCGCACCGCCATGCGGAATGATGTAGTCCGCAGGGTAAATGAGGTGGGCATGCACAGCCGTACGTATGAGCAGGCACATCATCATTGTAGTGACCTGCTCCGCCATGTACATTACCGTTCCACTGCCATGCGGGGTGACCATCTTGCAACGGGGGGGCATAACATCCATCCCCCCCTCACCAGAGTTGAGGAGCTGCTCATTAGCCTGGTGGCACCTGCCTGCCCACAAGAGCTACAGACCTATACAGCCATGGAGGTGGGTGCTACCCACACACCAGACATGGAGCATACAGGTAGGGTTCCAGGGCATATCAGTAGACCACTGTTGTGTATGCATCTGTACAGGTAGATCATGCATATGTGAGATGTGGAGTTTGTTGCTGTGTAGTACTGATAATCAGCTGTGCATATTCTATAGTACTGTGGACTTCAGCTGTTGTTTTAGTGTAATATTGCACCCACCCTGTAGCAATGCCACAGCTGTGGCCACTGACATCAACTCTATCTCATCCTAATGTAGGTACCTCTGGGATACCAGCAAGGCAGTGGCCAGATGCTGGTGAGTATGGTTTAAGGTAATGCTTGGCAATACACTATGCATGTCAGAGCTAAGGTGTAGGCCATGTACACATCTAATACACCTACCCATAATGCATGCTGTACATGTTCACTGACAGAGCACACACCTCACTAATGGGATTACCAGCCTCAAACACATGCAATACACAGACCATCTCAGACAACAGTGGCTACATTCCAGTGCACATTGCCCAGGCACAGCTGACATCTGCCTAACATACACAGCCATGTCATACACAGAGCAGTTGAACATGCTACACATAAGGAAGTCCCTATCCCTCTGCAAAACACATGTTCCAGGGTCCTAAACCTCATCAACACATTAAACAGAACACACTGGGGGGATAGGGCCCTGTCCTGGGGAATTTCCACACTCTGGAACAGACACCCATTCATGTCAGGCAATGCTACTTATTGGCCCTCTTTACAAAAACACTTGACAACTGGGTGGGAAATGGGTAATTCACCCTGGGTAGTATGTCTGTGCCACAGCCTGACAGGGGCACAGGGGAATAACATTATTGGGTGTTGCATGCCTGGGAACCCCTGTGGCTAGACTTATGCAGGCTCCAGGACCAATAGACTAGTACTCACCTATGAACCTATGTGTACCACAGGCAACATCAGTCAGGGATCACTATGGATATGATCTGCATAATGGTAGGACTTTGCCAAAGCCATGTGTCGCAATGTGTTCTGATGTACCAGCACCACGTTGGGGAAGTCCAGGAAGTTGCAATTATGATACATGTGCTGCACAATCCACACCTCACCCCAACCCAGGGATGACATCCCCATCTGTACAATGCTGGTGCCACTGTACACCTGCATGTTTACCCTGCATTGGCAGGGAATATGCCAGTACACATGGTGTTCCTAGTTTGGGATACTGCAATATGACACACATGTTTAGGCCACAGATGTTGAGCATTTGCAATGTAGCAGGAGATGGTGAGAGTGTGCCATCCTGAAACACAACAGTGCACTGGAGGGGAGAGACAAACCCACTGAGTATCTGCACATAGTCAATGTCATGAAGTGTGGCAGACATAACCCTGACTCCATGGCACTAGTGATGGTAATGTGTGACGTCCAAGGGCTGTGCACATGTTTAGCATGCAAACATGCAGGTTTGGGGAACATTTGCAGGCCTGACTGACCAACTACTGGCTCATGATGATGGCCCATGCTACTATACCCCTGCCAGGTATTGTGACCGCAGTAGTACACATAGCAGTTATTGCTACACACCATCATGATATGTGTGTGCACACATATGTACCCACAAATGGTATGCATCCCAATCAGCATCTGCACAACTGACACATATGGCTCATAATGCAATTGACTGCCTAGGTCATATGTCACATATCAGGTATGTGTAGTGTTGCCATATGCAGTAGTGTTGTGCCATGGCATGTCATGGAAGAGGGTGTCATGTCAATAATGGTCTATACACTCACCATAGGTACAGTACATTGTGTCTAGGGCTGGTCTAATGGTATTCTATCACTCATACATGCACCACTGATGATGACATCTGTGAATATACATCAGGCATTCACAAAACACTTGTCCACATATAATCCAGAAACACACAGAGGATGTGAGCAGCAGAGAAAACATAAGTGACACACAGATACACATCCTGCAATGATGTGTACACCTGTGATGTATGGTTCACAGTTCATGCTAAGGTGCTGAACAGATGCACAGCAATGCTGTGGACATGGGTGCAGTGTGTTCCAGGGGGAGGGCCATCACCTACTAACAGAAGCCATGCATCACAGCCATGTATAATACTGGTAACGGGGATTGACTACAGTTGACTGCATGCTGTTGAGCACCACATGTCCTGCATGCTGACATGTGTGTAATTACAGGTCTGTGTGTGATAATGTACTGCACCATCACCTGCTATTGTGTGTGTTATGGGGGTGCTGGAGTTGGCTGTAGGTGCTGTCTGGTGGAGTGTATGGGTTGTCATGTATGTCAACTGCATGTGTGTATGTCTGTGTGGCCATGTCTGCACATGTGTGTGTGTGTGTGTGTGTGTGTGTGTGTGTGTGTGTGTGTGTGTGTGTGTGTGTGTACTGTTTAGTGGTGATGTATAGGTCTTACAGTCTGTTCCCTGTTTTCCCCTCACAGGTGGCAAAGTGGGGCTGGGTCCCTCCCATAGGGAATCTGATGTCACTGATACAGACAGTGACCAAGAGGATAGGTGTGTTGAGACACAGGCAGGGTCATCAGGGGTTGCCGCTGGGCCACCAATTGACATCCAACAAGTATTCACCCCATACATGCACACAGTCACACTGCCTCTACATACCTCATCACCATTAGCCTTAGCTGAGGGACAGTCTATGGGTGGCATTTGCCAGGACAGTGTGGTATCCATGGCAAGTGTCAGGACACAGCAGCCATAGCCAGAGGAGCAGCAGGGTACCACATAGACAGATTCAGGGGTGTTCATCGGAGCACTGCTGGTCATCATGCCCCTGGCAGACGTGCCACATGTACATCTACCACACGCATGTTCCAGGCTGTCATGGAGGCACATGCATGAAAGGAACGGTACACTAGACAGGGTCTAAGGGAGCAGAGGACTCATCACACCTCTGTAAATGACAGCATCCGTGACCTAGCAGATCCCATTCATAATTACACCGAGGTCATGGATAGACGGTGGGGTGAGACATTGGATCTCATCAACAATGTCATGTCCATGCATCAGGACAGGGTGGGACGGTTGCGATGGCCACATGGATGTATGCCAGCAACATCAACAGCTGAAGGTCACCGTGGACATCCCACCTGTCACAGCCACTCTCGTAGAGGCAGTACCAGCCCTAGCACTGTGGGGGAGGTGCTGTCCACAGACCGTCATAGCAGACCATGTGAACGTGGCCCTGGCCAGTCCCAGGAGTGACCTGGATCCAGTGGATGTTTGTCAACCTCGGGGGACAGTACCCTATCTGGCTTTGTACCTGATACTGCCTGTGGCACCCCTGCCAGGCACAGGTCCCATGTCCGTGGCTGGAGATGGTGAACTGAAAACCCTGCGAGGTACAGTCTGCAGCTGTCTCACAAATCCCCATATAGGGCAGCCACATGATGGAACTGTGTGCATGCAGACACACACACATAAACAACAAACCTAGGGCAACCACACACCTGCACACACGACATCGCCATTGGCCCATAACACTACTCAGCCCCCTCACACACACAAACAAATGTTGTCAATTGTATAGCTCAGTCTAGGGCTCGGGCAAACCAACAACACATCCTGTGCATATGATGATACCTGTGCCACATCCTGTCATCCGTAACATCGATACAGGGACAGGCTAACATGGTGCTGATGCACAGGGTGACTGTACAACAGTGTAGCAATGGAATGCTGTATAGCATGTTGTCAGCAGTAAAGTGAAATGCTAACATCCTGGAAGGTGTAGCTGTGCAGCCATGATGCATTATAGCTGTAATTAATGATGTTGTATTGTTTTCGCCATTACCTATTCTGATTGTGTTGTGGTTGTCCATGTGCTACATGGCTGATGGGTGTAGTGGTGTCAGCAGGCCTTCTACAGTGGACACCAGTAAGTGTAGTGGGTGGCACACATGACATGGCTGAGTACAACATACAGAGCCTTTGGTTTGGATGCAGTACAGATACAAGACTGTACACATGGAGGTATGTCCCCATGCAGGTAACACATCTTTTACCCATGTAATCCCACCAAGACAGGATAGGCACAACCACATTGGTATATATGCTGTCTAATATCTGAATGACATTCGACATGCTAACAGCAGGGTGTATGCCCTTTTCCCCACTCTACTACGATCCTCACCTCAGTAACATGGGTGTGCCAATGTCGGTGGCATAGCCCTACCCTTAGGAGTATGTGAGGCACTCTACTACTGTGAATGATGTAAACAACAAATAATCAACCTGATAACATACACTGTACATTATTACAGACAGCTATGTGGGGGGATAGATGCAACAGTAACTGCAATGATGGTGGATGTGTCCACAACAGCCTCAACCAGTGAGTTACAGCAACCATGTATTACTGCACACCTCTACAGTGTGGAGGAGGCCATTAACACATCTACAAACGGTGAAGGACTGTATGTCCACAGGATGGTGCCTGTGGAATGTTGGCATTTGCAAAGCAGTCCTGGGAGAAACATATTCTGTGAACAGAGGTGGATCCCTTAACATCTACACACATTCCTACATGTGGGCTGGTGTACAAAAGCCTGCTATGATCTACATAGGCTGTGTGCACCTCTTAACCCTCATCTACACCTGTCATGATTGTGTCAAGAGGTATACAAGGTTCACATGGTATTCTCTGCCTTTGACAAGTCCAACATCGGTGGGGTCCAGGGTTTTAAGATTACCAGTGACATTAGCCATGGGTCCATTGTTGATATGTTCCATGTCTCTGCAGACCAGGCTCATCAGGATACTGGGTGGTAGTTCCCAGCTGACATGGTGGATTTGTGGTTGCCCTTGGCAACGGTGGTGAATCCATTGACAGGTGTAGGCCTGTTGGATCGTATCAGGGATCCCAGCTATTTACTGAGCCTGCCCAGGGTGTTTCCCCAAGCATGACACTTCACTTGACTGTACTGCATGATATGTTACTGATGCCACCCTGGCATCATACAGGTGGGATGGAGTACTGTTAACATGTACTGCCCTTGTCGTGTAAGGT